>NW_024609879.1:126089027-126165771 GCF_016920785.2 Ixodes scapularis | reverse complement strand
GTATTATATTTAAAACTTACATCCGCTACGCTCCCACCCTTCAAATATTTTAATCGAAAATCGGTCAGATGCTCCCACGGAGTTCAATCAGAGAGCTTGACGCATTTTAACAAAAAAAAAGGAAAAAAAGGGAAATGTTAAAATAAAAATTTGACGCACCGCCTTCCGCATCTCTTCACGCTTCTGAATGTCGATTCGTCCCCGAAATATACGGGGAAATGCAAAACCATTGACTCGCGATATTCTTTTTTTTTTTTATTCGTTTTTTTTTTTTTACTTTTGTGTTTTTATTGCGCGATCGAAAATGGAAAATCCACCAAGCTGCATCTAAAAGTTTTTGGGGAAGGAATGGGAGAGGCTGATAACCCCATTAGCGACGCCGATTTTGAATGCTCTCAGCAATTTTTCCCCCGTTTTTAGTGAGGATTCCCGTTTTGGGGAAGATGATATGGATCCAGAAAGATAATACAAGGGATCTGTGAAAGGAAGGGGACCATTTGCCGCGAACTCTGTTCGTGCGCGGTAAAGTGTCATGACTTAGGTTTCGGCATAGCTAACAGTGTCTTCTCACAAAACAGAACAAAACCAAGTGAAACATAACGAAAATCCCTTAAACTCTTTCGTCGATTTATGTTTCAGTTATGCCTCGATTCTAAATTATATGGTGTGCAAATTGACGTGACTGATGCCTGAACGAACTAAAATAAACTCTGGACTGGCCCTTGCACACGTCTTATAAGGTATGTACTCCTTACTTTATACTGCCTTGCTTTTGATCTCGCAGTCCCTAAAGCGATAAATGCCCAAAGAATCACATTTAGTATAAACGACACTACCAGATGTAAGCTGTGTGGGGCACTGTAGTGCATGAGAATCATCACGATGACAATGAAATTCGACGGTTTCGAATTCAGGAATGGATGACTGGATACGGGTGAACGCTTTCATAGGGCGGCGGTTTGCGCCACCTAGCCAACAATTTTAATGTGGACCGTTAACTGATCCCCGGTCTACCAAACATTAAGGTTAAGCCTTTTAGTAGTAAATTTGAAAAAAAAAAAAAAAAAAAATTACGATATGTGTAACGAATAACCTTTTTGCAATCTGGCGCGCGCACCTTCCTTCGGATTGAAATTACGGATACAGCGCCACCTCGCGGCATATACAACAATCGGAGAAACGAGGAGCTCGCGCCTTACTGCCCCGCACAACAAAACTGGCAAGCCCTGGGGACTAAAGTGGGAAACAGAAGGGTGGGGATCAGAATGCACACAATGATGATAATGATAGCATGATAATAATAATAATAATAATAATAATAATAATAATAATAATAATATTATTATTATTATTAATAATAATAATAATGATGATGTGTCTTTTTCTTCGTAGCGGGCCTGTTCAAAGAAAAGGTATGCCCTAGTCAAGACTATACAAACCTTTAGAAAATTATGTTACACCGTATAAAATCTTGCGGCACTTGTGCTTGAGTTTCGCTTTTGTTGTTTGCAGACACTGCAAGCGGGGACATAGCAACCGGAGTACAACATCATCTGACGGCTAAAGCATGAAACAAAGAGACGAGAACCAGATAGGAGGCGAGGGAGGGGGGGCGGGGGGGGGGGGGTGTTCGGAAGTTGAGAACTGAAGACGGCCACAAACCTTTTGTTTCCAAGTTAGGAGCGCGCGACACGGCGAGGGATCTTCATTAATCTCTGAGACACCCGGGAAGGAATTCGGTGAAATCGATCACCCGCTGCGACTTGACTCCGCGAGCTCGCTAAATCAAACAGCTTCCGAAGAACTGCGCGAACAATCGATGACCGCCAGTCGCGAATCCGAAACGGTGTTTCGTGCACAACTCGCTCATCAATCACACGACGAATCGTAATCAACATCAGTTCCAACCCCCGCGAGTTTCGGCCGCTGCGGGACCATTACCGGAACCGAACGCAAACAAACACTACTCCGATTTCCAGGGAACTCTGCCATTTTATACCCCCGTTCTGATCGCGACTGTTCGCCAAAAAACCCGCCAGACCAAGCGCATACCGGTAAACGTACGGTTGCCACTAAGTTACCGATATTTCTATCAATCTGTACATAGCTTCCAGTACTATCTGCATGCACACATCCATACGCGTGCAAAGAAATAACTACCCACGATTAAATTGAAGAGAAGCAGAATTTCTGGCTTGTTTTCTGCTCGGCTGGCTGCGTGTTTACCCTTATAAGCATTTCTGAGCTGGAAAATCCGCTAAATTTGGCGTGTGATGTCCCGCCCGCAAGGTTTGGCGGTCATGTCACGTGACGCTACTTCGTAACTTTACGTTCATCTCGTGGAAACGAGCTCCATAAGTCTTTCACATATTCTGCGTTAAACAGAGTCACCCAGACGAGTGAGCTACAATAGTACAAGTTCTCTGCTTCCTGCCTACAGATATAGCGCAATTTCAAAGCGAAATGCTTACACTTGTCAAAATTCGGATCCTTACGAATCTAGCGCGTTTGGGAAATCCGGGCATTCACGTTGCCTCCTGTGACGCACAATGTTTGGACAGTACGATGAGACCTATTTCAAGATGTGCTTTCTGTAGGAATCCTCAATCGCCGAGGAAACAGCGCCAGAACCAGAACCATTCTCCCATCGCTGCTCACCGTGCTCATACGCTGGCTTCCAAACGCACTAAACGTTTGGAAGCCAGCGTATGAACGTCCACAAATCTGGGCAAGTTAGTTCCGAAAGGCTTCAGCGTCGGCCTGTTGCGACGCTTAGTAGTGACGTGCACTACTTCGCGTCTGTTGCAGGCTCAGAACAGAAGGGCAAGCCCCTCCGATTGAGCTCTCTACTAGCCGTGATTGGTTGGTTTCTCCTCTCCACTCGCCTTCTCTCTAGCGTTCTCTCTGCCAAAGTGGAAAGAGTGGAGGTTTATGGGAGGAGATGTCCCGCTCTTTTTAGTCAGAAATATGCTACAAGACCGTGCTTGTGCATCACACTGCACAAATAATTAAACACCAGCACTTGAAAGCAGTTTCTCAGTTTATAAATTAAGTACAAAAAAAAAAACATAATGGGGTGTGACATTGAACTTTGAAGGGATGAATTCGCCTACTGCACATCATACTCCATTTGTCGTGCTCATTGTAAGCATTCCGATTCCAGAACAATTACGCCATAGTAATCGAATCCCCCCTTTCCCCTTTACATTCGCGATGCCGTGACAACGTTTGCATACTTCAATTTAGTGTGCCTATACGAACAGGCCCCCTCACACAAACAAACCCATTCAATCACCAGCCATCTTTCCCCGCGTCTCCCAACGGCCCCAGGAAAACACGCGCTGACGAGCGCAGCGCCCTCATCAACCTATTTTCGTGTCCCTGCGTTTTCACAAAGGACCCGAATGGGGTTGCATCCCCTAAGGCGCTGCGCGCGTCGAAGGGACCGAGACAATTGAAGCGTGAAGGACGTATCAAACTCGATTTTCCCCGCCCCCTTCGCGTACGCATTCCTCTCCCCCCTTTCCCAGTAGTTTCTTCCCTCTTTTTCCCCATCCTCTTTCCTTGTCCTCCCCTGATTCCCTCTGTCCCTGTCAAAACAATCCCTGTTCCCCAGGTTTACTCCCTCCCTCTTTAATTTTGTGCGCAATGTACATCTTTCGAGCGCTGAACAACCAGACACAATATGCCGAGTCACTGAGCTCTGGACGCATGCGAAGCGTCTGATATTCTGCGATAAAGTGCTCAGAAGACGTTCAACAGCCCAGCATATAGACAAGGATGACAGTGCGCACACGACGATTCTTTGAATCGTCTATAGACCAACACGCTGTTCGCGAAGGAGCCCACTTTTGTTCACACCAGGTGTGGGCACTGCGCCGCGTGCGCAGAAAGCAGATTCACGTGAGATAAGGGGTATGCACATGCGCAGAGCCGACAACAGCGCCACCACAGTGGCGTGACGTGAGAGTGTTGAGTTAGTGTATAGAGCGGGGTTGTTTTAGGCCTGCATTCTGACCAAAGCAGCGCCAGAATGGACGGAAAGTAATGGTTTCATATTTAATGCAAAAACTCAATAATTGGTCGTTAAAACGGTAGAAAAAACAACATTGGGATTTTAGACATACCGATTCTGTACAAGGAAGTTTAATAAGGCGTGCAAACTAGCCTTCAAAACCCTTCGATCTTCAGCACTTCCTTACATTCTTAGCTATCGTTTTTAAACGATTACCCACTTCCACCCTTCTTTTAGGATTTTCTATTTCCATCTTTTGAGAGATAGTGAAAAGTGCACAGAGAAACACTACCACCGATTATGCTAGGTTCAGAGTACATGAAAATACAAGCACCGTTTTTGGTATCGACGAAGGAACAAATGTTTTAAATGTCTTCTTGCTAACGTTACGAGCTCGTGTTTGTTTTCCCCCTCCCCAAACGGATGGTGAAAGTGTTTAATCTGAAAGATTTCCTTGTGTATTTTTTTTAGAAATCCCTTACAAGGTAGCAACAAGCGTTCACCGTTTTTTAATATACCCGGCCATTTCGTCTATAGTACAGAGAAGCGCATAAAGCTTTGTTGGTCCGTGTTTTCCCACAAACCAGCCGTACACTTAACATAATTTTCTCCCGATCAGTCTTCTATCCACGCATTCACACAAATTACTTCCGTCGTGCCTCCTGCGCATAATTGTCCTTCCTTTGAATGTTCTCTCCACATGTCTAGAAAACTTATTAACATTTTTTTTCGACGTGCCTTCCCCTTCATTTCTCAATTTCTTTTTTTCCTATACCATAGATTTCCCTCCTCCTCAAACCCCTCTCTCTTTCGAGTCCCTTGCCCAAAGCTGCCTTCCTTTTCCATCTAACAGCCCCTTCCTTCATTCTTTCCAATTAGCCATACGCCACCACCAATCACCTAAGCATCGCTTCCCTGTCAATTCTCCCCATTTTCCCCTTTCCCTCCCCAAGGCGCGCTCCATCTCCCTAGAAAACATTTCCTCTCGCTGTTCTTCCAAGCGGCTACCTCCCCGACATTCACCTCTCTCTCAATGTCTTCCCTAAAATGCTCGTAGGTACGTGTCTGTGTTCGCGTGCGTGGCGCAAATTTCGGTCCCAGATTAGGGAAAGGCTTCCCTCTCCTTCTCCTGATGCTGTTGTTCCCTCCTTCCCCAAATTCACTTGGCTGGGTGGTTGTGTGCGGCGAGCGGCTCCATCGAAGCAGTCACTGCAGGCCTCGGTGGGGAATTTCTCGATGCGGAGCGGCGGCAGATAATGACTTCAAGGTTCGAAACTCACGCGCGAGGCGCTGCCGCTGCCGCTATACGCGGAAAGAGATTCAGACAAACGCAAAACATGCGCCAAGAACGTCGGACAAGCTTGACACAAACACAAAAAAAACCGGGAAGTAAAAGGGTGGGGGAGGGAAGGAAGGGTTCCCCCCTCCACCCAAAATCAGGACGATTGTGTGTGTGTTTGTGTGGCTGGATTTTGCTACAAGCTCTGAAGCTCACCGAACGCTTAAGGGAACTAAGGTTCCCGCAACTTCTGTCTTACACCACACGCACACACACACGCCTACACACATACACACGGACACACGCACGCGCATACAGACATACGCACTTATACGTACATGGTTCGCACGCAGACACAACACGCGCACATGTACACATACGCGTACACACGCACGGACGCTCACACATACACTAACACACGCACATGCGCACACAATGTCTGTTTGCTTCGATGCGTGGCGGCTTGGCGGTAACAGGGTTTCCCCCCGGAGTTCGTGTTTTCTCGACCCTATACCCCCCCCCCCCCCCCCCCCCCCCCCCCCCAGGAACGTGTTCTGAGTATCATCGGGTTAGGGAAGTCGGGAGTCGAAGTTGTGGCGAAAGACGGGGAGGGCGTGGAAAGTTTCGATTCCCGGGAAGGTTCTGGATTGAATCGCTCAATGTATACACACACACGGGGTGGAAGTTTGCGGAGTCCGTGCGCCGCTTTGGATTCCAGGACTGTGTGTATGGTGGAGGCCGAAGTCAGTGCGGTCGGAATCGGATGAGCCGTCTTGTTTCCCCCGGTCCCGCGTTGTATGTGTCCCCAATTTCGTCGTTAGGGATCGCGGGATGGGGAAACGGGGAGGGCGCCGGAACCCCGGGAAGTTTCGAAATTGGAGGGGGGGAGCGGCGGGCGGATCGGGAGGACCGCATTGATTGCCCATGCACTTGCCTAACAAAAAAGTTTATATATAATAAAAAAAAAGAACTTTTAAAAGCGTCCTAGGGCCAAAGTGGGTAAGGCGTGCGTGCTTTAAAAAAACGTATATATATATATATATGTGGGATAATTTTATTACAACTGGCATCGGGAAATACGGAACCTTGCTTTGCTATTTTTGTGGTCTCAAATACTTCTGATATGCCGCCAGGATGTAGTTTCAGCAACTACCACTATGGCGGTAGAGGTACACGTATTCCCAATTTGAAGATTGATATGAATTCATATTTTGCCTTCGGTGCTCATTCACTGTTATTACAGAACTTGCGTAAATACAGCGTCAATATTTTATAGATTTTACTAAACGACAAAAGGAGGAACTTAAAACTTGAATACGGTTTGTATCCTTTTTCTTTTTTAGTATTGAGGCCTTGTTCATCAGTCGTTTTCAGAAATTATTTACGTGACAACTTGTGAGAATACATTTACGTACCCTTTTCTACTTCTTCATTTTATGCGTCTTAGACTTGCGTTTTAGCTTATTTAGTTACGTCAGCAAACCGTGCCGATCCTTTGTAGGTCCAATGAGTCTGAAACCTGGAATTCACAGGGTCTCTTTAGTTATCCCTAAGACGACTTGAAGGCGAAAGCCTAAGCACCGATGTAAACGCGATAGCGAATCTCCGAAGACAGAGCGCTCTCTGGCGACTAACTTTTGGCGCCATTTCATTGGCTCACGCGGATCGTGGCGTCGTCTGTGGTCCCGTGATAGCGAACTTCCCAAGAGAACGCGCTCTCTGACGACGCACTTTTGGCGCCGTTTTATTGGTACCTTTCGTGTCGCGGACATGTTTTCGTGCCATTCGTATAGTCGACGTGTTTTCGCTCAAGGACTTTGAAGGTCGACTGAACGATGAGACATATAAGGCTTTTGCCTTAATAAACGTTCAAGAACACGCCGAGGAACCGATCGCAATCAGAATACAACCGTCATGTCTCATGACTCGACGAGAATTTTCGTACCATTCGTGTCGTCGACGTGTTTTCGCTCAAGAACTTTGAAGATCGACTGAACAATGAGACATGTAAGGCTTTTGCTTTAATAACCGTTCAAGAACACGCCGAGGAACCGATCGCAATCAGAATACAACCGTAATGGCTCATGACTCGACGAGAAAGTAGGTGAGACCATTCACCTCCGAGATTGGCCAACGCCAAGGCCAACCGCGGCGCTGTCGAGCTAGGCTTTGGACACTCGGCGTGATCGGCAGTCGCCGATCACGTCGAGTGTCCAAATTAGAGCCCCAAGAGTAAAACCATAGAGGAACCAGCGTTTTTCTTTGAGAAACGTTGGTATCAAAACCCATGTAACAAAAGCTCTGGTTGAATTTCGCATTTTGCAAATACTATTTGTTTTTCGACCGGTGCTGAATCTTGAAGAGGACACTGTCTTTTGTCCTCCGTCCAACCCAGAAGATGCCACAACTCACCGCGCCTGCTCCGAGCTCTCAGGGGGAAACAAGGACAGCCCTCGAGGACGACGTGAGAGACCGCAGATCCTCATTAGGAAGTCCAAAGAGAAGACACCCCGGCCCGCCTTTACGACCCCTAGCGCAGCGCGTCTGTTGAACAACACGGAGAGGATGACGGCTGTTCCGTTGCCTCCCCTTCCACCGCCTTCCCTGCACGCACGCACACACACACTCAAACAACTCTCCTTTCCTGAAATGAGGATTTGAGGCCTCCTCAAACGCGACCTTCCAGCGACAACCTCGACAGCTGTAAAGAGAAATCGCAAAGAAAAAAGGTAGAAAGTAGACAGAGCGATAGAAACAGGAGATCGCCCTCCGCTGCTGCCGTAGCCGAGGGACGTGCCTCCTCTGCTAAGCCCCGTCGTCGTCGTCGTCGTCGTCGGTGCCGACGCCGTAAAAATGTGACCTGGTGTTCAAGTGTGTAAGATTTACGAAGCCGTTTGGTTTCGCCGACTTCTTGGTCTCTCGAAAGAAGGCCGTGGTTTCTTGCCAGGCACTTGTAAAAGGGGAGGACGAGGACGTGGCCTCTTTCTTGCTGCGCGGTCGTAAAACGATTGCCGCCCTGCCAGCGGCGAAGACGGTGGACTTTGCGCCGCGGAGTAGTTGACTCTTCTTTTTTCAGAAAAGAAGGGGGGGGGGGGGGGGGGGGGGATGTGGGAACGGTGTGTCCAGCGTGTTGCAGCAGCGCGCTTTTGGGTTAAAGTTTGCTGTCTAGGTACATGACACGTTAAGTGCTCCTGCATGGTGACATAGAAACATTGGCCAGCGTATCCGGAAGATTGCGGTCTGAATGCCGACGTTCTCAGGAACATCGGCTGATCAAAATTCGTTAACTTCGGTAAACGCGCGCTCCGTCGATAGGATATACGACTACGAACACCCTTTCCTGGTATCTTTTAATCCGCAGCCGCGTCGCTTGTACATCGTATACAAAAGACGCGGAGTTTCTCTGCGGACATGTGTCACAGAATTATATCCGCTGACGCGTCTCGAGCACGTTCGAAGGACGTCTGCTTCACACGCATCTATGTTTTGAGCGTTTACGGTCTGCAGACGGTTCTTGTATGACCAATATGACAAAAGACAGTCATACGAGAAAGAACCACGCCTCTTATAGTGGCCGCACACTGTCGTCGTCACTCGTTTGTATGGTATATACTACAGGCACGTATCCAGGGGGGCAGCCCATGGGGCCCGGCCCCCCCCCCCCCCCCCCAGAAATCTTCGATTTTGCTGGGACCTCCTTTCCCCCCTCCCCTCATACAGCATTTTGTCATGGGTGGGCTCCCCCCCCTCCCCCCCCCCCCCCCCCGAAACAAAATCCTGGCTACGTGCCTGATATACTATACTATATATACCGACACTATTTATTCTTCATATACAAAAGACAGTCTGCAAACACAAGTCACCACCGCAATATCCGTTGGGTTCGAATGCCGCGGGCCAGGCTTCCTCCTCGCACTCGTTACCAAGCGGCATTCGAAGCATGGATCTCGTAGTGACTCCTGTTTCTAATCTGTATGCAGGCTGTCTTTTGTGTATGATGCATGAGCAGTGTGACCCCGGATTTAGAGAACCAAAATGTTGGTGCTTTTTTTTTTGTCTGCTCTTACCACTTTTATCTGCTGTGAACTGTTCTTCGTTATAGACAGTCGTGTACAGCCAAATGGTGGTGGACTTTCTTGTTGCATCCATAGATGAATGCACTGCAGGTAAAACCTATATTGTCACGGGTGGTGACCAGAATAACAATAAATAAACAGGAAGAACTAAACGTTTAATGTGGCGAACTTGTGCCAAAACAAAAAGAGAATAGAAAATAATAACAAAGCGTCGCGAGCGTCGAGGTCGGCAAGACAGCAGAGTCGAGCGCTGGGGCGAAACTGACTCGACAAGGTCGCGGGCGGCCTCTTATCTAGAGTTAGTCACTATCTCGAAGATTCGGCGGAGAAGGTTCGAGCGTAGCGCGCTCGGGGCGCGAATGAACAAGCACTTTCTAGAACAACAAAAACAAGGATGAACGATAGTTATGTCCGCAGCAAGAATGAACGAGAACTTTCTACAAGTCCGTGACCCTGCGCGCGGCATTATCCCCCCCCCCCCCCCCCCCTTTAAAAAGTGCATCGTCCCGATGCAGCACAAAACGAAGAACAACAAACAAAAACAAATCCAAAACAAAAAGGCAGCAGAATCGCGAGTCGCAGTTCACAGTTCACAGTTCACCCGTCGACGAGAGTGGAAAGTTCTATCGTTCGTAATACGGCTTCAGCCGGACGACGTGCACCACCCCGGGTCGCGGCTGACGTCTGGCAGATGGGCGCGTTCCGTCGGGTAGAACTTCGTAGTTCAGATCACCGAGGCGTCGGATGATCTTGTAGGGTCCGAAATAGCTTTTCAGGAGTTTTTCGCTGAGACCGCGACGACGTATTGGTGTCCAAACCCATAACCGGTCTCCGGGTTGAAAGTGGACGTCCCGGCGACGAAGGTTATACCGGCGTGCGTCGACTCGCTGTTGGTCTTGAATCTTGACTCTTGCCAGTTGACGAGCTTCCTCCGCGCGCTGGGAGATGAGTTGAGCGTCGTCGTTGACATCACCGGTTGGCACGTGAGGCAGCATGGCGTCGAGCGTCGTGGTAACCGTTCGGCCGTGTACCAGTTGGAACGGTGTCATTCCCGTGGTTTCTTGAACCGCTGTGTTGTACGCAAACGTGACGTACGGCAGCACCTCGTCCCATGTCTTGTGCTCCACGTCGACGTACATGGAAATCATGTCGGCGATGGTTTTGTTGAGTCTCTCCGTCAGCCCGTTGGTCTGCGGGTGGTACGCCGTGGTGCGACGATGGCTGGTGTGGCAGAGACGAAGAACTTCTTGCGTCAGCTGGGCCATGAAGGATGACCCGCGATCTGTAATCAGTACTTCAGGTGCGCCGTGTCGAAGGAGAATGGACTACGAAAAATTTGGCGACTTCCACGGCTGTTCCCGATGGCAGGGCTTTCGTCTCGGCGTATCGTGTAAGATAATCGGTCGCGACGATAATCCACCGATTTCCTTGCGTCGATGTTGGGAACGGCCCAAGCAAATCCATTCCGACTTGCTGGAAAGGCCTAGTCGGGGCAGGTATCGGCTGCAGGAGTCCTGCTGGCTTCGTCGGGGGCCTCTTACGTCGTTGGCACTCATGGCACGACCTTGTGTACAGATGTACTGTTTTCGGGAGTCTCGGCCAGTAGTACTTGTCACGAATCCGGGCGAGCGTCCGGCTGTAGCCAAGGTGTCCAGCCGTCGGGTCGTCGTGGCATGCTTGAAAGATTTCTTCTCGCAGGCTGGCCGGAACAACCAGCAGCCAAGCAGGGTTGCTCGTTCCGAAGTTCTTCTTGAAGAGCACACCTCGCCGCAGAACGAAGCTTGACAAGTCTCGGGCCAAGACCCGCGGAACTGAACTTCCTTGGCCTTCGAGGTGTTCGATCACGGCGCGAAGTTCCGGGTCGTCTCGTTGAAGTGCTCCCATGTCGGCATCTGTCACTGCACCGAGAAAACGGGCGTCGTCGTCGTCGTCAGTGCTTTCGGGAGGAGATTCGACTGGGGCCCTAGACAAACAGTCGGCGTCGTTATGGTTGCGGCCAGACTTATGCACAATGGCCACGTCGAATTCTTGCAGTTGCAGACTCCAGCGAGCGAGGCGTCCTGACGGGTCCTTGAGGTTGGCGAGCCAACAGAGAGCGTGGTGGTCCGTGACAACGCGAAACGGGATCCCGTACAGGTACGGGCGGAACTTGGTTAATGCCCAGATGACAGCGAGACATTCCTTGTCGGTCGTCGAGTAATTTTTCTCTGCCTTGGACAGTGCCCGGCTTGCGTAAGCGATCACCCTCTCTGCTCCGTCTTGTCTTTGGACGAGTACCGCGCCGAGTCCGGCGTTGCTGGCGTCCGTGTGAACTTCCGTTTCCGCTGATGGATCGAAGTGTCCGAGGATAGGGGGCGACTGGAGTCTTTCCCTCAGTTCGTTGAACGCTTGTTCTTGCTCCTCCCCCCACTGGAAGTTCACGTCGTCCTTGGTCAGATGCGTGAGCGGTGCAGAAATCTTGGCAAAATCGCGAACAAAACGCCTGTAGTAAGCGCACAGTCCAAGAAATCTTCTTACGGCTTTCTTGTCTGATGGCTTGGGAAATTCTGCAACAGCAGATGTCTTGGAAGGATCAGGGCTTATACCCTGAGCACTCACGACATGGCCCAGGAATTTGAGCTCGCCGTAAGCGAACCGACATTTTGACGGCTTTAGTGTCAGTCCAGCATTCTGGATAGCCTGTAGTACGGCTCGCAAACGTCTCAGGTGCTCGTCGAAGTCGCTTGCGAATACCACGACGTCGTCGAGATAGACGAGGCAGCTTTGCCATTTCAAGCCGGAAAGAACGGTGTCCATTACGCGCTGGAACGTCGCCGGTGCTGTGCACAGTCCGAACGGCATCACTTTAAATTCGTACAGTCCGTCCGGCGTGACGAAGGCAGTCTTCTCACGATCCCGTTCGTCGACCTCGATCTGTAGTACCCACTCTTCAGGTCCATCGACGAAAAGTATCGGGCATGGCGCAGCCGGTCCAGAGTGTCGTCGATGCGTGGCAGTGGGTAGACGTCCTTTTTCGTTACGGCGTTTAGTCGGCGATAGTCCACGCAGAACCGAAGAGTCCCGTCTTTCTTTTTCACCAGGACTACCGGTGAAGCCCACGGGCTGCTTGAGGGCTAGACAATGTCGTCATCGAGCATTTCTTGGAACTGCTTCTGGATGACTTCTCTTTCTTTCACGGAAACACGGTACGGCGACCGATGCACAGGAAGCGCGTTGTCTTCAGTGACAACTCGATGTTTCGCAACGGCCGTTTGGCGCACCTTTGACGACGTGGAGAAGCACTCATTGAACTCGGCGAGAAGGTCACTGAGTTGTCGTCGTTGTGGGGTAGGCAGGGTTGGGTCGATGTCAAACTGCGAAGGCGGCGTTGTCTTAGGTGGCCACGAAGAGAGGTCTTCTGATATTCCGGCGATTGCGGCTGCGTCCGGGAGTTCCTCGGCGTGGCCCACGGCGGTGCCTCTTGTAAGGTGCTGGGCCTCCTGTCGGAAGTTCGTTACGAGTGCGACAGTAGTGCGTCCGTCTTGGAGCTCCGTGACGCCTCTTGCGATGCCGATCCCTCTTCCTAGAAGCAACTGGAGGCTTCCTTCGAGCAAAACGTCGCCACAGAAAGTCTCATCGACCCCGACGGGTACGAAAACACTTGACTGCGGCGGTAGGTTCACGTGGTTTGCGAGGACTCGTACCGCGGATGACGTCATTTTGGGGTCCTCCTGTTGTGGAGCAGGTTTTCGAAGCGTCAGCCGGTTTGCTCCGAGGTCGATGACGGCGCCATACTCGCAGAGAAAGTCCATTCCGAGGATAACGTCCCTCGAACAGTCTTGCAGAACGACGAACTAGACAGGGCACGTCTCACCGTGGATCTCGACGCGAGCGGTGCATCTCCCGACCGGTGTGATGAGGTGCCCTCCGGCGGTTCGTATCTGAGGTCCATCCCACGGCGTCGTGACTTTCCGAAGGCGGCGGGAGAGCCTCCCACTCAAGACTGAGTAGTCTGCTCCAGTGTCCACGAGCGCTGATGCGTCGTGGCCGTCGATGACGACGTTTAGGTTATTGGACCCCGTTGCAGGGGCGTGGTTTCGATCTCTGGTAGCGTTCGAGTGGGGGCCCTCCGACGTTCGTGGAGGATCTTGGCGTCGGTCGTCTTCGACAACTCCACCTTTAGGGGTTGCCGCGCCTAGTTTCCCCGGCGAGGAGCGAGGGGTGACAGGCTTTCACGTCGGGGTCGGTGCATCGGCGAAGCTGGACGTCGTGGCGACGGCGACCGGAACTCTCGGCGGGACGTAGGCTCGGGGGACTGAGGTCGTCGCAGGTACTCGTCGATCTCCCGAGGTCGTTCACCATAACGGGGTCGCGGGTCGTTCGGGTGGAACATGCGAAGCCCGAGTCGTCGGTATGGGCATCGGCGGCAGGTGTGGTCCGCTTCCCCGCAATGGACGCACAGAGGGTGTCGGTCGGGCGTTCGCCACACGTCGGTCTTGCGGGGTGCGCGAGGCTCCGGGCAGGCGTACTGGACCTGGTCGTCGTGGTGTCGGTCGTGCTGCGGCGCAGGAGACTGACGTCGGGGCGGCGCGACATAGGTGCGACGAGGAGGAGGCGGTGGCCGTCGAGCCACTGCGGCGTAAGTCAACGTGGGCTCATCGGGGGCTGCCACGACGACGGGAGCCTCTTTCTGGAAGGTTCTCTGGACTTCTTCCCGCACAACCTCGGCGATGGAGAGTGAGGCCGGGCGTACTGCAGCGGGCAGGAGCTTCTTGAGTTCCTTCTGGACGACTTCACGGATAATTTCACGGATGCCGGGGAGGGTGGTGCCAAGGTCGGATCCGGATGTCGCCAGAGTGGTTACGCCGGGGTGTCGCTGGTAGTGTCTGGCGCGTGCTTGTAGGGCCCGTTCCATATTCGTCGCCTCCGTGACGAACCCGTCGACGGTTGTCGGGGGATTGCGAATGAGGCCGCCGAATATCTCACTTTTCACACCCCTCATCAAGTGGTGCAGCTTCTTCTCCTCAGTAGCCTGAGGATCGGCGCGGGCGCTCAGGCGGAGAACATCCTCAACGAAGCTGGTGACGCTCTTATGTAGGTCTTGGGTCCTTGTTCGCAGGAGATCTTCGGCCCTCTCACGTCGGTGTTGGCAGGCAAACGTCTTCAATTCTTGCTTGCACACCTCCCACGACGTCAAAGAAGCCTCGTGGTTTTCCAACCAGTGCCTCGCAGTTCCTTCCATCGAAAAGTAAAGGTTCTGCAAGCAGTGCTCGGCTGACCACCCGTTATGGCGGGCCACCCGTTCATAGTGTTGCAGCCAGTCCTCGATGTCCTCGTGTGCGTCTCAGTGGAACGGCGTCGGAGTTTTGGGTGCGACGGGCAGGTATACGACGGCAGGAGCAGCCGGGGCCTGCGCCTGGTCGGCCATCGTCGTCTTCTTCGGCTTGGGCTTGTCCAGTAGCAAACCGTATTCAGGATCCTCTCCCTTGATGCGCCGGCTGGTCCGAGTTTCGGGTTCCGCGGGGAGTGGTCTTCTCACTGGGCTTGGTACCGGACTTGCACTGCAGGATCTTGGAGGGGAACGCTGTACAGGCATGCGGTACCCCGCACCTCCACCAAAATGTCACGGGTCGTGACCAGAATAACAATAAATAAACAGGAAGAACTAAACGTTTAATGTGGCGAACTTGTGCCAAAACAAAAAGAGAATAGAAAATAATAACAAAGCGTCGCGAGCGTCGAGGTCGGCGAGACAGCAGAGTCGAGCGCTGGGGCGAAACTGACTCGACAAGGTCGCGGGCGGCCTCTTATCTAGAGTTAGTCTCTATCTCGAAGATTCGGCGGAGAAGGTTCGAGCGTAGCGCGCTCGGGGCGAGAATGAACAAGCACTTTCTAGAACAACAAAAACAAGGATGAACGATAGTTATGTCCGCAGCAAGAATGAACGAGAACTTTCTACAAGTCCGTGACCCTGCGCGCGGCAATATTACTACCAATGATTTTGCGTGGAACGGAGAAGGAAAAATAAATAACTGAGATAGTAAATTTCGATTTCGTAAAATACGGAAACTTCAGCATAAAAAAAAGTTTTGCGGGGTATTTGTATGTGACTTTAAGGAGATCGCCGTAAAGTGTACACGTGATCTCGCATTTAGAAGGCTGGAACGTAAACATACGGGGAACACATATTGGAACGTTTACCCTAATCGATTCCATGCGCTGTTCCCAACATTGAGTACAAGTTAAAGAACCAAACAAAACACGCAGATCCTGATCAATCGATGCGGTTCACGGACGGACGCGTTCATTATTCCCACCGACACAGAGTCATTCCTTCCTGAGCCGTATGTCTGCTCTAATCTTATTTTATGGGGAGAAGAGGCAGGGTCGAGGGTAAATCCAGCTAGTGACCGACTGTACTCATGATTCCCATTTTGATCTATGTTTGATGTCTCGATAATAATTTAGCTGGCATGAATACATCCCCGTATAGTGCGCGTCTGTGCATGAAATAAATAGCATAATGTTGCGTACGTGAGAGGCGTTATAGATTTTATTCGGGCTATACTGTAAACTCACCTATAAAAGCACGAATAAACAATGTTTTGCTAAGCTCCCCTCTAATGAAAAACAAACTAATTTAAAGACTGTGCTAATCATGTTTTCTTTTTCAGAATGCAGCTGCCGGCAGCGAAGTTAGGGTGCACTAGAGTTGGGGTGTGTGCCGACCACATCGGTTTCTCTATAGGAACTGGGTGTTGAGTGGCCCAATTCCGGCGCAGGGACGTGGGGTGGCGCTGCAAGTCACAGCGGGGCGAGGACGCCTGTCAGGCAGCGTTCAGCGAAGCTGGCTTGGGGCGTGTTGGTCTGACTGTTACTTCTTGTTTTGCGTTGTTTCTGAAGCGTTAATATTGCGTGACTGGTACCTGTGCCGAAGAGACAAGGGACTCACAACGGTGTCAACTACAGCAAAGAAAAAGACAAAGAGGCGCTATTTTGTGCCAGGGTGCAACGTGGGCGCTGCAAAAAAGGAACGCTTCTTATTTCGGACGCCGAGCGACGCCTGTCCGTTCGCGAAATGAGATCGTCTCATTCCAAATATTAAACAAAAAAAATATTTCGAGAGAAAAAAAAAAGTCGTATTTTTACACCGCAAATGTGCGAAGAAACGAAAGCTGTGGCACGGTTGCGCGATTCGGGGTGGAATGGTTCGTCACGTACCCGAGGATGGAGGTGCGATGTGGTTAATTCTCAATGCCGTCGTGGTTAGCGTCATGGATGCCACTGACGACTGCCACCTGTGATTCGTGAGGCGGGTAAGCGCGGTGGACGTTTTAAAACATCCAACATTACGCGTTGTAACTGGATACTGCCAAAATGGGATTTTGCATAATGGGAGTTATGTTTGAAAACAAGTCTTTTAAGCAGACGACACGATGATTCTTCCTTCGTTGAGCAGTTCTTGGCGGGACGCCAGGGATGACCTCTTCGCTCGCTTCGCCCGGCACGGCGGACGAGGAGTCCGTAAGAAGACGTAGGGAGACTTCTTTCTCCTTACGGCAAAAGAAGAAAAAGTTTTTTGTTTTGTTTTTTTTTTCATTTTTGGTTTTCACAATCTTGGCGTGCGTGGCGACGACAAGGGACGAGGACGAAGTGTCTGCAAAATGTCGCCCATAAAGCTATCGCTTAAAAAAAAAGAGCCTCAAGAAGAATGTATGACCACTGTATGACATGTCAGAGAAAACAAATTTCTCCAAGTGGGATTGCTCTTCAATAAAAACGGGAGTTGAAGTTGCTTGATATATGTTGCCACTCTTAGTGTTTATTTTTATATGACGCATGCTTACTAGATGGAATCAATTCAAACATTACACTGTCTATAAGTTTTGGCTGATAATGCAGAAGTCAAGAAAAGTTCGCTATGATTAATCCGTGCTACACGAAAAGGACGTGTTAATAGCAGAAGAAAGAACTAGGTAAAAAAGGTTTGCTAAATGTTGTGGGGATTCTTCTGGTCTCCTTTCCCCGATGGCTGTGATAACGGCCGCGGGTCGGAACGCTCGGCCTTCTTCGCCGTGAGCTCCGTCCTGTTCGTGAGGCAGAGGGCCGCCTGGCTTGGGGGGCTCTCCTCTCACTCTCTCCCGGGGCGACCTCTTTCCGTCCCCCCGCTCGGTTGCGGATCACTGCTGACAGGCGAGGAGGTTTCGCCTCTTGTTTTCCCGCTTTCGGGAAAGGGACTCGTCCGGGTGACCGCGAAAGAGATAGGACGTGCGTCGGCGACTTCTCCGACGCTTCCCCGGTCTTGGCTCTCCGGAACCCCGCGTCTGGCCAGGTAAGGACCTTCTCTTACCTTGCCGGCGCGGGGGGCATTTTGGATGGGGACATAGTAGTTCATTTTAAGAGTGTTCGAATAAATGCTCTTGGACTCTGTCCTTACTCTGGTACGTGTGTCTTCTCCTCCGCTATATTCGTGAGAGTGAGACAAGGTAGACGATCACTGGCACCGACGGAGGTAATTAATCGAACCGACCCGCGGTAATGTAGCCCTAAACGTTCGTCTACATTGCCGCGGAGATGTGGGGACCGCGCGCTACTAGGTTTGACGTCTCCTTTGAGATATCGCCGCTGTTGAGACAATCCTTTGGTTACTCTATCGGTACCTGTGTTAGTTGGTAGCTAGCGAAATCCCACATACTCTGGCGCCCAACGTGGGGCCACGACTTCCTTCATCGCGGTCGTGGCATTCGTTGAACGTTTGGCTAGCACTGTTGTCTGCCCTTTCACGCCATGTCGACAGGTCAGCCCAATCTTGGGTCGCTGATCACGTTGGCAGAAGTGGCTACGAGAGGGCTCACTTCTGATCCCCTCGTACCCATCGGTGACCCGGCTGCCTCTTATGCAAGCCGTGTGTTGTCGCCGAGCCAGCCAGGTGCACCTCTGATTGGAGGAAGCGCCTCGGTTGATGGGCCCACGAGAGCTTCTCCTTTCCGAGACGGCTCTCTGTTGCGGCCAGAGCCCTACGCCGCTCCTATTAGAGCCAGCGTTGGGGGCTCCTTCGATGCCACTCCCCTCGGAGGCGGCGCAGATCACCGGCATTTGGGTGTAGCTACTGTTCAAGCTGACGCCCTGCCGGGCAGCCACATGACAACTTCTCCTGTCCGAGACGGTTATCAGGTTCGGCAACCGCCCGGTCGCTTCCCGATGGGAGGCAACCCGGCGGCTGGACCGAGCGCGCCCCTCTTTTGTGGTGCCGCTCGGAGTTCCGTGCAGTTCGGCGCCTCCCCCCTTCGGGACGGCGCGCTGCCCGATGGCCACGAAGCGGTTCCTCTGCCGCGAGGCAATATCCCACCCTGGCCCGCGCAAAGCACGACCCCGATTGGAGTCAATGCTTCCGGCGACTTGATTGAGTTGCCCGCCGACAATGTCCGTCCACCGGCTCCGTGCGACCCCGCTCCCTTCCGAGCTGGCGCGTCGCCCGTTAGCGGCCTGGAGGCTTCTCCGTTTGGAGATGGCCCCCGGGCTCCGCCGGTGTCTAGCGCCGCTCCCTTTGGGGCTGGTGCTGGGAGCTCTCATGATGTGCTGCTACAAGAAGCGGCGCGAGTCATTGAAAGCTTGACCGGTGCAATGCAGTCAGTACTGCAGGCACCCAGGGCACTGCGACCACCTGTGCGAGTCCCAATTCCCAAGTACAAGGGTTACGGAGACTCCATAAGCGCGAACGACTTTCTCGAGGACCTGCTCCATTACCAGCAGGCCACGGGAATGGTCGATCAAGAGGTTCTTGGCCGAGTCCTGCCTGTCGCACTGACTGACCAAGCTGCGCGGTGGTTCCGCCTTTGCGGACAAAACGCGCTGACTCTCGATCAATTCCGGGCCCTGTTTCGCCAGGAATTTCTCCCCGCTGACTACGAAAGGCGGATGAGACGGGAGTTGGAGCGGCGTACACAGCACCCAGACGAATCGTTGCTGGAGTACGTGAGGGCGATGCAGGAGCTGTTCCTTCTCGCTGACCCCTCGGCCCCTAATGCGGAACGGGTTGAGCGTGTCATTCGGCAGGCGCACCCGACTTTCTCCGCCTACCTTCGAGGCAGCCGTTTCCATTCACTGGATGACCTGGCACTCGAGGCTCGCCGCATTCAAGGTGACATTCTTGCGGCTCGAGCCTACCGGCCCCCACCCCCACCCACGGCATCTCTTGAGCCGCGGTGCGCGTGGAATGGCGACCCTGTCGCTCCCCATTCCCGCCGGGCCGAGGCCTCCACGGCATATGCCGACGCCCGGGGTCGAGACGCACGAGAGATTTCTGATCGGGCGCTTGATCCATACTCCTACGGGTTGCGAAGATCCGCTGCCAAATCGCAGTCGGGCCCGCACAGTCAGGACCGCGTTGTGGGTCCTAGACGCGAGGAGAGGCGACCTCGAAACGAGCCTTTCGCTCCGAACGAGAGGAGGAATTCCCCGAGACCTGCCGGACGGAACCCTTTGGCTCCCGAAATTCGATGCTATCGCTGTGACCGCATTGGTCACTTGGCGCGAAACTGCACGAATCCACAGGCATCGGGAAACGGGCCAAGCCGCCGCTAACGAGGCCGGCGGCTCGACGGAAGGCTGGAGCACCTGGTTCTGCTCTAGCGCCGTCGGCGTACCGGGCCGATGGTTTGTCCGGTGCGCCCGCCCCGTTCCTGGCCTTGACGATCGCTGGCCGAACGTTTAAGGCTCTCCTGGACTCCGGAGCCAGTGCTTCGTTGTTCGGTGAGGACGTGTTGGCGCACCTCCGGACCCATTCTGTCCGATTGAGAGAGTGTAACACGGCATTTCGGCTCGCAGCGGGGGGCACTGCTCTTTCGAGCGGCTCCGTGCGGCTGGTTGTACGCTGGGACAATCGGGTGAGGCGACATCGCTTTGTGCACCTCCCTGGTCTTTCTGTGCCGGTAATTTTGGGTCGAGACTTCTTGGCTCAGACTGGCATAGTCATTGATCTCGGCAACGCTGGCTATCGTGAAGGCGCTTTCGGCTCAGTCAAGCCGTTCGCCGAACCCCCCGCCGCCGCTCCGGCCTCTTTCCCGTTGAGCAGCCGCAACAACCGCGGCCACGCGGGAGACGCTGTTTCCCGGAAACCGGTTGTGGACCCTGCGGTCGCGCGCCCCCCTCTTTTGGGAGCGAGCGCCGCCGCGGCGTCCCGAGTCGCCACCCACCCGCTAATTGCTGGTTCTTGCGGTTTGGGGAGGCGCGACAAGGCTCGTCTTGCGTCGTTGTTGTACTCTTACGACTCGATGTTCACGGATCGTCCGGGCTGCGCCGATTCGGTGCGGCATCGGATTGACACGGGTGAGGCCCCTGCTTGGAAGTGCCATCCCCGTCCCGTGAGTCTGGCCAAACGAAAGGCCATTGACGCTGCCTTGGACGAGATGATTGACACCGGCGTTGTCCGGTCGTCGGAGAGCCCATGGGGGTTCCCCGTCGTTCTCGTTCCAAAAAAGGACGGCAGCTCGCGCCTGTGCGTGGACTACCGCAAGCTGAATGAGGTCACTCGCAAGGACGCTTATCCGTTCCAAAGCATTGACTCGATCATATCCAACCTGGGCGGAGCTAGATATTTCACTACGCTCGACGCCAGCAGAGGGTACCTGCAGGTTCGGATGGAGCCCGGTGACGAAGAAAAGACCGCATTTGTTTGTCACCGTGGGCTTTTCGAGTTTACTCGGATGCCCTTTGGCCTAGCCGGAGCTCCTATGACGTTCCAACGGCTAATGGACAATGTCTTAGGCAATGCCAGATGGTCGCATGCAATGGCTTACCTAGACGACATCGTCGTGTACTCCGACACCTTCGAGGACCACTTACGTCACTTGAAGGATGTTCTCGAGAAGCTGCGGGCTGCGGGGATCACTTTGAACCCCAACAAAGCCCAAATCGCTGAGACCCGTATCTCCTTACTGGGTTTCGTGATCGACGACGGGCGCGTTGCGCCCTGCCCGCAAAAGCTCCAGTCTATTCTGGAGTATCCGAGGCCGTCTGATGTCAGCTCTCTGCGCCGCTATCTCGGACTGATGAATTTTTATCGTCACTTTATTCCGGGATGTGCGGCCCTCCAGGCACCTCTCACTCGTTTGTTGAGGAAGTCTGAGAGATGGAGTTGGGGTCCCGAGCAGGAGGCGGCTTTTATTCGTCTTTCCAACGCTCTGGTTGACACAGCCAACTTAAGGCTGCCCGACCTGAACCGGCCGTTCGTGATTCAGACTGACGCCAGCAATCTGGGTCTCGGGGCAGTTTTGCTCCAGGAACACGAAGCCGAGCTCCGACCGGTGGCCTTTGCCAGTCGATCGTTGACGCCGGCGGAGGTCAACTACAGCACCACGGAGAAGGAGTGCCTGGCGATCATTTTTGCCCTGTCCAAGTTCGACATGTTTGTCGATGGAACCACCTTTGTGGTAGAAACGGACCATATGGCACTTGTGTGGTTGCAAAGGCTTCGCGAACCCTCTGGTCGTCTAGCAAGGTGGGCCTTGACGTTGCAGCGCTATACCTATGTGGTGCGCTACAGGAAGGGGAGCTCGAATGTCGTGGCGGACGCCTTGTCGCGTGCCCCCGTTTCTTGCCCGAACCCTCCCGCGTCCGACGCCCCGGCTCAGCACGTCGCGCCGTTGGCGCCGCGTGAAGCCGAAAGCCAGTCCCAAAAGGAGGCGATTCCGCCACATTCCTCGGACGAAATCGTGAACCACCTGAACCTGATTAGTTCGGTGGGGATTGCGTTCAGCAGAGAAGAGCTCCTCAAAGCTCAGCAGGGTGATCCTTTGTGTCGAGAGATGATCGACGAGCTCAAGAAAGAGCTGGACTCCGCGGAGTCGGACGGCGCGGCCGTCGGGCGAATAGCAGCTGGTAATGCTGTGGAAAACGCCGAGCACCGAGAAACTGCTGGTATTGCAGTTGGTGCGTTGGATTCATACCTGCTTGACGCTGACGGACTCCTGCTGCGGTACATACCATCCGAGAACGACACTAATGCGTTCAAAGTGGTCGTACCCCGCAGTCTTAAGGGCGCACTTATGCGCTTTTATCACGACACGCCCCTGGCAGGGCACGCGAGTGGCCCCAAGACTTATTTCAAGTTGTGTCACTTCGCCACCTGGCTGGGCATGAAGCGCGACGTACTTCAGTATGCGCGTTCGTGTCACCTGTGCCAGAGCCTCAAGCCACGAGGCGGCAAACCCCCGGGCCTCCTGCAGCCAATTCAAAGCCAGCAATCCTGGTCTCTGGTGGCGTGCGATCTGGTCGGACCCTTTCCAAAGAGCCCGAAAGGACACCAGTCTTTGCTGGTCGTCACCGACCACTTCAGTAAATGGGTAGAGCTTTTTCCTCTGCGCAAACTGACGGCCCGGGCAGTGCTGGACAAGCTGATGGAGGTGTTTTCCCGTTTCGGATACCCTCAAGCTTTGATTTCTGACAACGCCAGCATCTTCACGGCAAAGGTATTCGCCGATTCCTGTGCAGCCCTTGGCATAAAGCACAAAAGGACGACGACGTACCACCCCCAGTCGAACATCACCGAGCGTGTCAATCGCAACCTGAAGCCTATGCTTGCAGCGTATGTGGAACGACACCGGGATTGGGATGCCTATCTACCCGAGATCGGGTTTGCACTCCGCTCCACGGTGAACAGATCGACAGGTTTCAGCCCTGCTCTCCTCAATCTTGGGAGGGAGCTGCCGAACCCCATGGATCGGGTCTTGGCGGCTACAGGCGACGGGGGCGGCGCGCAGCCAGCCTATGCTGACTACGCCCGGCGGTTGCAAACGCGGATGGAGGCGGCCCTGTCGAAAGCCCGCCAAAATCTGTGCGCAGCCAGAGTCAGTCAGAAGGCTCAGTACGACCGTTCACACCGGGATGTCCGCTATCAAGTGGGCGATCTGGTGCTCAGACGAACGCACGTCTTGAGCGACGCTAGCAAAGCCTTTTCTGCTGCGCTGGCACCGAAATGGTCGGGCCCCTACCGAGTAAAAGAGACTGTTTCTCCTCTCGTGTATAGACTGACGGACCTGCAATCCGGGGACGTTGGCGGGCCGGTGCACGTCGGCGATCTCAAACCCTACATTAGCAGGGATGAGACGGCCGAGGAAACGTGTCGCATGCGTCAGCAGACACGCACGAGGCGTTCCCGTGACGGCCCCTCTGGGCCACAGCCGCGCTACAATCTGCGGAGTTTTCGGTCCTAATGTCCGAATAACTTCGTATGACTGAGGCCATAGTGCTGGCTATGTCGTCTGCCCAAGCCGCTTATAGCCAACGGACGGGATTCCGGGGGCTAGAAAGCCGGATAATGTGGGCAGCTTCCGTGTCTGCTGGTGGGGTGAGCTCTGTACTTTTTCTCAGAAATTCTCCCCCTTGGACTCCGCCGCAGAGCAGACCCTAGTTGGTTTACTTTGCGTGTGGACAAGGAAGAACAAATGGCTTTTCTTTGTGTGTCTCCTGCCCTCCCTTGTCGGCGGTAGAAGACAGACCCCAGCCATGTCGTTCGCGCTTTCGGAATGACTTCTTCCCGGCTCGACAGACGAACCCCCGGAGTGTTTGGGGGTGCCGTCAGGTCTGAGCCGCTTTTGCGCAAGGTCCATCATGGAGGCGCGCGGCAGTGGCCTGGAATGCCGCTGCCCCTGCTCTGGTGGAGGGGGACGGGTGAGCCAGGCGGAAGTGCTTTCCCCTTTTGGGGAAGCTTGCCCCCTCATCTCGCAGACGAGGCGTCTTTTCGTCGCCTTTGCTCTCCGCCGCCCGAAAGAAGGCTCGAGCGGCATGGCCTAGCTTTGCCTTGCTGCTCGCCTGACGGTGGGCCACCAAGAGATTTATGTGGCTCCTGTCGGTTGCCGACCCCGTTTGGAGACAGCAACCTTTCCCCCGTTGGACTTGCGTCGGTCCGCAGGCTCGTCGTTTCCGTTTTGAAATGGCTTGAAGCCTGGCCGACCAGGACCTGGCTCGCCCGCTCCGTGACACCTGATACTCGCGGAGCGGAGCGGCCAGGGACGGCGGGCCACTTTGTGACTCTGGAGGCCACCCGTCCCATTGGAGGGGTTTGCCAGAAGCCACCATGTCGCCGACCGCCAAGCACGCAGGGTCATCGTCGTCAACATCTTCGCCGTCTTCGCCGTCGCCGTCGGGCACTCGGGCCGGGGGTCAGCGTCGCCGGGGTGGCCGTGGCGGGCCGAGGATGGAGCGGTCGCCGCCGTCATCTGTGTCCCGGGCTGGAGATCGACGTGGGCGCCGTCGCCGGGATCGTCGTGACGGCCCCGGGCAAAATCGGATCCTGGGGAGCGGACGGGGCTTGCCTGCCCCACGTTCGGCAACTCCGGTCGGGCTCTCTGTGGCCACCTGGACCTCCCAGGACGGCACGGAGCCCCCTCGGTTCTACGTCTCGAGAAAGCCCTGGGGGGACCAGAGACGACCGGAGCCGGGGCATGCACTCGACCGCGTCCCCTGGCCGTTCCGGGGCCGCACGGTCAGCGAGATGGACACCCGAGCGCGCGGTGCCTGCCTCCCGTCTCGGCCGGGGGACATCTCTTGCCGCGTCTGCGGCGGGCTGCTTCTTCACGGCGACGGGCACGACCGGTCGCTGTTCCACCGGAGCCGGGCCAACGGCGGGGACGGCGACATCATCGGGCCACGGCGCTTGGACGACCCGGCGGAGCACCCGGACGCCATCCGCTGTTTCGGCGCCCGGCTGGCCCGGGACCCAGTGTTTGCTGCCGCCGCCCTGGCAGCGGCCGGGCTCCACGGGGTGGCTGCTTCGGCTCCGGCAGCAGTGGTACCGGGACCGCAAACGCCGCCCATCGACGAGCAGGCCGGGCCCAGCGGACTCCAGGACCTGATTGACGTGGATGTTGACATCGACCTGTTTTGACCTGGAGGCCGCTGGGCAGAGACGACGACTTCGAGCCCCTTTGGGCTCGGGTAAGCCTGCGATTCCTTTTTTTTATTTATGAGAGCCGGTGGGCCTCCCTCTTACATGATGTGGGGATTCTTCTGGTCTCCTTTCCCCGATGGCTGTGATAACGGCCGCGGGTCGGAACGCTCGGCCTTCTTCGCCGTGAGCTCCGTCCTGTTCGTGAGGCAGAGGGCCGCCTGGCTTGGGGGGCTCTCCTCTCACTCTCTCCCGGGGCGACCTCTTTCCGTCCCCCCGCTCGGTTGCGGATCACTGCTGACAGGCGAGGAGGTTTCGCCTCTTGTTTTCCCGCTTTCGGGAAAGGGACTCGTCCGGGTGACCGCGAAAGAGATAGGACGTGCGTCGGCGACTTCTCCGACGCTTCCCCGGTCTTGGCTCTCCGGAACCCCGCGTCTGGCCAGGTAAGGACCTTCTCTTACCTTGCCGGCGCGGGGGGCATTTTGGATGGGGACATAGTAGTTCATTTTAAGAGTGTTCGAATAAATGCTCTTGGACTCTGTCCTTACTCTGGTACGTGTGTCTTCTCCTCCGCTATATTCGTGAGAGTGAGACAAGGTAGACGATCACTGGCACCGACGGAGGTAATTAATCGAACCGACCCGCGGTAATGTAGCCCTAAACGTTCGTCTACATTGCCGCGGAGATGTGGGGACCGCGCGCTACTAGGTTTGACGTCTCCTTTGAGATATCGCCGCTGTTGAGACAATCCTTTGGTTACTCTATCGGTACCTGTGTTAGTTGGTAGCTAGCGAAATCCCACATAAAATGGCGCCCAACGTGGGGCCACGGCTTCCTTTATCGTGGTCGTGGCTCCTGGCCTCCGCCCCTTTTGTCCGGCCTTTGCCAGCAATTCCTTGCCTTTGATCGCCCCGTACCACGAGCGTCCTTATCTCGCCAATTATGGCTGAGCGATTAATGCCGAGTCGGCAACCCGCAGTGCCACTCCTTTGAGCGAGCGCAGTGTGATTCGTGCGCGTGTTCCTGTTTTGAATTGGCGTGCGTCAAGCAACATTCGTTGTTGCGGGAGGCCCTTTGTTCTCCATGCTTGAGGCGAACCCTTCACCTGTGTGTATTTGGGTTCCTTGCGCGCCACCAACAACTTGTCCTGAAGGGAAAATGTATATAGAAGTTTTGATGATGTTTTTGAGAACCGGGCGGACTTTTATGTCCGGCGGCGAGCGAGGCTTTGCAGAAAAGAGTAGCGAAGGATCAGCAGTGCAATCTGGGAATGTAAATATTCGCGTTTTCTTTGACTCGGAGTAGTCGCGGACACTCATTTAGAGTCGGACGGTACGCCTGCCAATAACGTCGATAAGTAGCTGGTACTGCTACTGACGGGCTCCGGGAGCCGGGCCGCGTAACCGTCGGCGTCGAGAAGCAGTTCGCATACTGTTGACGCGCGCGCTGGATTCACTGCTGGTATTGCAGTGGGCGCGAAGGGTTTTCTTCGGGAAAGATTCGTTTCTGCTTGATGCCAACGTACTCCTGCAGCCTGTTGTTTGTTTCCAAGAACGACACTAGTTTTGCGTTCATGGTGGTGGCGCTACGCGGTCTGAGGCGCGCTGTGACAGTATCTGGGTGGACGAGTGACTCTAAGACTTTCGGAGGTTATGTTGCTCTGAAACCCGGGCGCCATGTAGCCAGAGCGCCCTTTGGCGATATCTGTCAGACTCGCGTGATCCAGGTGGAAGAGTGACTCTAAGACTCTTAGCAGTAACGTTGCTCTGAAACCTGGCCTTGCCTCAAAAGAAGGGTCCATACCGTTGTGAGCCCTTGATCAAGCCGTATCGAGTGCAAGACATGTTTCTCTAGCCTCGGTAAGCTAGCTAGCTCAAATATTTGGCGTAGCTGGCAGGTTTGAGCGTGTGAGCTGCGGCCCCTTTCTTCTTCCTCCGTGGGGAGCAAGATGGCGGCTATTTTGCGCGGGAACTTGCATCTTCCCCGCTCGCAGACGCGCATGCATGGCGGTTTTTCTCTATCCGCCCCTTCGAAGTCCCCGTATCCTTTTACCTCGACTTCAGAAGACGGGCCAGCTGCAGACTGTTATCTGTTTTTGGCCACTTATAGTCAACGGACTCTTCTGGTAACTATAAAACCGGGTATTGTAGGCAGCCTCTGTGTTAGCTGCCTGCGCAAAGGATTGAGAACTCGGCGTTTTTCCTAGAAGCTCTCTCCCCGGTGCCCACATTAAGCGAACTCAATTAGTTTGCTTGGTATGTGGACGCGTTTCGAACAGAGGGGCCCCCTTTTTATGGCTTCTTCTTCCGGTGTCGAATCGGGTCACTCTGGCATGTTCCTGTCACCGTTGACAAACTGGCCACCTTTTTTTGTGGTTTTGGTTGTCGTTTGCTCCTGCCCGTTTCTGCCGCCTTTGCGGCCCGGCAGGCGAGCGACGGTGGCGCGCGCCCCCTCGTTTGGAGGCAGCGGCGCCCTTTCTTCCCTTTGGGGAGGACAACGGCCGGCTCTGGGCGTGTTGGCTGCTGGCGCATTACGACTTCGCAGGTCTGCTCCGAGGTCGTCCACTCCCCTTCACCAGCCCACTGCGGCCGAGATGGCGCCGTACCCCCCGGGCAGCGTGTCTGGGACTTCCCCAGCTGGTCTCCGTTGGTGGGCGGCGGTCGTTGGTCTTTTTTGGTGCTGCCGCCTTCACGACCGCCTGACTGCCCCCCACTGCAGGCCAGCTCGTACCGTGACACCTGGGTCCAGTGGCGTCGGCACGGTGCCCGTGATGCTCTGCGGTGCTGTGGCGGCGACTGCGAAGTGCTTGGAACTTGAACTTTCCGAGTCTTCGGTCCTGCGGGCCAGCTGTTGACGGCGGACACTGTGAAGACGCGCGCTGGGTGTCGCGTGTATATGTTTGGGGGGTGCACAGAGAGATATATTATTTTATGAGAGCAGGTGGGCCTCCTTTATTCTTTCTTGAGGCCCACCTACCGTTTTAAGGAGGGGGGGATGTGGGGATTCTTCTGGTCTCCTTTCCCCGATGGCTGTGATAACGGCCGCGGGTCGGAACGCTCGGCCTTCTTCGCCGTGAGCTCCGTCCTGTTCGTGAGGCAGAGGGCCGCCTGGCTTGGGGGGCTCTCCTCTCACTCTCTCCCGGGGCGACCTCTTTCCGTCCCCCCTCTCGGTTGCGGATCACTGCTGACAGGCGAGGAGGTTTCGCCTCTTGTTTTCCCGCTTTCGGGAAAGGGACTCGTCCGGGTGACCGCGAAAGAGATAGGACGTGCGTCGGCGACTTCTCCGACGCTTCCCCGGTCTTGGCTCTCCGGAACCCCGCGTCTGGCCAGGTAAGGACCTTCTCTTACCTTGCCGGCGCGGGGGGCATTTTGGATGGGGACATAGTAGTTCATTTTAAGAGTGTTCGAATAAATGCTCTTGGACTCTGTCCTTACTCTGGTACGTGTGTCTTCTCCTCCGCTATATTCGTGAGAGTGAGACAAGGTAGACGATCACTGGCACCGACGGAGGTAATTAATCGAACCGACCCGCGGTAATGTAGCCCTAAACGTTCGTCTACATTGCCGCGGAGATGTGGGGACCGCGCGCTACTAGGTTTGACGTCTCCTTTGAGATATCGCCGCTGTTGAGACAATCCTTTGGTTACTCTATCGGTACCTGTGTTAGTTGGTAGCTAGCGAAATCCCACAATGTAGAGCTGCCGAAAAACAATAACTAAAAAGGCTTTGACACTAAAGTGAAGAGGGAAGCATCGAATATCATATCATACTTCGCTTTCTTATTGCTGGTATGTGAGGTAAGATAGACAATTCCTTTTCTATAACATCAAAAAAAAAAATAATAAAGAGGAGAGGCTATGGAAGCAATTAACCACTCCCAAATGGCACCTGCGCTTTGAATATAAGCTTCTTCCGCTAGTCCAAGTCACGCCTTCTCAGAGGAGTTTGTTATAGACCGGAACTTATTTTTCTTAGAGCCTGAGCAGACGAAAACAAACTAAGAATACGACCATTTTTACGCTGAATAAGGCGTCTGTGCTGGGACCGCCAGACCTCTGCCCCACAGCGCCCCCATCGGCGAGCTTGCAAATCGGGCCAAACTCACGGCCGTACCACGGCACACCTCTACATTCTAGTGCACCTTAACGAAGTGGAGGTTTCCAGACGTTCATAATTCTATTTGCAACAGAAATAGGTTAAAACAAGGTGTAGGGCCAGTGCATTATTCACAAGCGAGCGGCACGAGCCACGGAAAGTAACGGGCACGTTTTGGAACAGAGCAAAGCCACACAAATTCACGCGGCCAGTTCGATCCGAAATTCCTCTGGCAACGTGGTTCCGCCGAACCATCCAGCCGTCTTACACCCAACCGCGCTTCATCCGTTAAGAGATCTCCAACAAAGCGGCTTGGACTCTTTAAGACAGCGATGCCCGAAGACGCGGTTTGCAATCAGCTCGCACTTTCCGCCTGGCGCACCCCTCAAGAAAAACAAACAAAACAAAACAAAAACATCTTACGCTAAAACATGCACGCACACACGAACACACCTGGTTCACGGGAGATCGGAGAAACGGGAAACGACTTGCGAGGAAGGGCGGTGGCGTCTTCTTCACCACGTGATGGACCGTAGCGGACGCCACAAGCACCCCCCAACCAATCAGAACATCCGTCGCGGCGGAGTGATACACCGAGCGCGTGACTCATTGCCTTTGGCGTGATTGGCGTCCGGCGGCTCGCGGCTTCCAAAAGCGGTCCAAGGTAAACTCGCCGCGGAGTTACAGGAAGGGAGGAAGGGGGAGAGGGTGTTATAATTAAATTCCGCAGGCACCCGAACCAAGGCATCGTCGTCGCTTAGGTCGTCGGCTCGTCGGGGCATGCCTCGACGGCGGAGGTACGTCCGACCACGCCTTCTTCGGAGACGAGTAGCGTCGCAGGAGCGCTCTTGGGGATGGCTTGGCGTGCCGGGCTCGCACGTCTCCGGTGACAACGAACACCAGAGGTCAAGAATTTCTTGGCTTTGTAGCGGAGGGGGTCTGCATCACAGCAAAACCAGAATTGGACGAATTGAAACATCCCCAATTTCAAAATTGTGCACGTCCGTTTTGCCCGTACATTTTGAACTAAATTTCGTGGGGAAATTGACGTGACATGGACCTATACACCAGTGCAGTTTCCCCGCTAAATTTAACGGGAATATTTATGTCACGTGATTCTTTATGAGCCCTATGTACCAATTCAATTTCCCCACTAAATTTAGCGGTAATAGTAATGTGACATGAGCTCTCATTCCGTGACCGATACACCAATTTAGACTCCCCTCTAAATCTGGCCGGAAAATTGATGTCACGTGACTTGACGTCATCGGATCTATACGCATATTCCATTTTCCCCTAAGTTTAGCGGAAAATGGAGGCCAGGTGCTACGTTATTAAACTTATATATATATATATATATATATATAAAAAGGCTCCTAACAGCCTAGCCGCAGTTTCGTGGCTCTCAGCTTATTTCTCGTAAATTGGCCAACTTAAGGTAATTTGCAATTGGTGTTCTAGCCGTAAGCATTGTATATTTAACTTGCAGCTGCACCTGTGAGTCTTGAACACCAAGAAGCAGGTGTCGAAGGCCGGTAAATTGCTGTTGCCGTCGCAACCCGATGCCATTCCATTGTTAAAGTTACCCGCCAACGAAGAACAAGTACCCCCCCCCCCCCCCCCCCCCTTGGCACCAGGTAAATCACCTTCACCAGGTGAAAATCCAACCTCCCAAGAGCTCGCACCTACGCACCAAACTCCCCACTCACACGTACAGGCGGAAGCCGTCATTCCCATCAAACGGCAGCGCGTTGAAGACGCAGGTGGACTCGACCCGAGAATTTAGGATCCTCCCTGGGAAGAGGCGACATCGACCTATACTCGTTACAAGAAAGCATGTATGTTAACGACGATGACGCGAGTTTCGCCATCGTCTCTTACAAGAAAAACCGACCAGCAGGCGTTCCAATGCTCTTTCATACGGCGTCCAAGGAGACTTTTTTCTGGAACCCGAATGTCCTCGCACGAGAAGTATTGGGAATAGCAGGAGAAGACTCCCTCACACGGAATCGCCAAGGATGGCAGCCTATCGGTCAGTGTAGCGTCCCTCTCTGCATACAATAAGGTGCTTGTGCAGACGTCCTCCAATGCGTGCTAAATCATGGCTCTCAAACATTTCTTCGTGGATGTACTTATTCAAGTGTATTGGATTATACAATTTGTTCTCAAGATATTTTCCCGGATTCATCATGGCATGAATTGATGCAGAAATCCATGGAAATACTCGTCCAGCACAGAAATGTAACGAGACCGCACAGTGGGCAACGTAAAGTTAAAATTACAAATTAGCGTATTCGTTTCGATCTTCGAATACCCTAAACTCTAAAAATGTTGATACGTTGGATGATTCTACTTCGATTTGCGAGGGAAAGTTTTGACCGCGCAACAAGATGGGTATTCATTCCATCGGATTATAGAGATGTGGATGTTTCGTCTGAAAAACTTATGACAACACGACGCAGAGCTGAATGAAGAATGAAGATACCGCCGCTCATGGATAGAGGACCATAAGGAGGCCCAGCGTGTTCACGGCCTTCTCTAACGTAAACTTAGGCAACCTGCCAAACATCGATGGTGACAACTTATTTGTACTAAGTTATCGGCTGTAAGTGACTTCACGAGGATGTAAAATATTATTTGAGCTCTTCAAGCGCCGGTTGTTCAAAGGCTCCTGTTGCAAGCAATGACCCTGTCCAGAGGCGTATGAGAACTATCAATAGTAGACGAGTCTTTCAAATTATTGGTTCGACCAAGCACGGCATCTGGGAGACTTAAATACTTTGCCTCGGGTGTCATCGCCAAACCAACATTTGATAACGAGTTGACATCCTGTCATTTGGAGCTAGATTGTGTTTTCATGATAAGGGAACTTCAAAACGCACTGAGACTGACCCATCCGGGCAGGTCACCGACCTTACCACATGGGAGGAATGGACCAACATCGGTCCACGTTCGCTGAACTTCCTTTTTAGCACGTTGAACTCGCTCTGGATCAAGGAAGAAATACCAGGCCAATGGAAAGTCGCTAAGAACATACCGTTTTTAAAGGCGGGTAAAACATCCATGAACTTAGCCTCCTCTCGTTCGGTCCGGCTGACAAGCTGCTCAGGCAAGCTTTTCGAACATCTAATTAATTAACGACTAGAACGGTGGGTAGAAACAAGTAAAGTTCGACTTGAAAAGCTAGCTGCGTTTTCGGCCCAAATGCTGCACGATAGATTCCCTTTTAGATTTGGTAACGTCCATATGAACACGAACATGCGCTCGGAAAAATCACAATTTCTGCAATTTTAGATATCAAGCGCGAATGCGATACAGTAAGTCAAATCCACATTCTATACAGTCTTATACAACTTGAGGTCGGAGGACGAGTCTTATACGGTGGATAAAAAAACTTCCTTTCAAAACGGACATTGTTTGTCAAGACCACAGATGGAGATAGCGAGAGGCATAATCTCCGACACAGCGTGCCTCAAGGCAGTGTACAAACCCTATTCAAACCGGTCATGGCTATGCTTCAGGTCGCCTCCCTTCACCACTCCATGTGACAATATATGCAGATGACATTTGTATCTCGGCCTCAGGCACATGTCCAAAAACTTTACAGGATCAGTTTCAAGCGGGACTGAACCTCTTAAACGAGTTGTTAAGTGAACGGGGCATGGATATTGCGCCTTCAAAATCAGTAATGCTTCCATTCACGAGGAAGAACCTTCGTAAATTCGAGCTAAAAATACAGGGTCAAGCTTAGAGCGCGTCTCACATCATCGCTTTCTTGGAGTGATTCTGGATCAAAGCCTCACTTGGGTAAAATACATCGATATGCTGGATGCAAAAGTAAACAAAACAATCAACATTTTAGGTTATTTCACTGGAGGGCGTTGGGGAGCCTCAACGAAATCCATGATTATGCTTCATTCTGCACTAGTTCGGCAAATTATTACAGATTCACTCCCAGCACTCTAAGGATTATCTGCGACACAAGAAAATAGACTATGCATGATCGCCCGTAGTCTTCGGATCTACTTGGGCGTCCCGCGTCCAACTCGCGGAACACTGGTATTAGCAGAAACAAAACAGCTCCCTATTCCGACTTTGCGCGAACATGAGACATTACGTAATTTCGCACGCTTGTCCATTCAGAATTGTCACCCACTTGTGGAATATTTGATAACGAGGATGGGCTCCCATATTTCCTCGACACTGATGTCGTGAAGCATCGTCCTGCCGGATTACACACCGTGGGATCTGACCATAGGTCGACCACCCTGGATGTTTCGCGTCGCAGATATCAGCACGCAACTGCCCAACCTTAAGATAAGTCCGAGCGCATCTCATTTTGTGATTACTCAATTGGTGCTTTCATACTTGCATGATTACTACAGCGACCACATTCATGTACACACGGATGGTTCTGCGACAAATGATGGCTCAACCTTAGGTTTCGTAATACGATAAATGCAAGTGAAGAAATGTTCTCGTTTGTCCCACAGAACGTCCTCTACTGCTGCAGAACTTTATGCAATTTCAGTGAAGTATATAAAGGACGTAGAACCTCAAAACCAGTGGGATATTTGCACGGCCTCCAAAGCAGCACTCGGTGCACTTTCGTCGATGGACTCTAGAAGTCCCCCGTATGCGCTGGTCTACCAGCTAGCTGATATGATCGATCGGGTCATAAGCCCGATGGTCAATCATTGAAGCTGCAGTGGATTCCTGGGCATAGTGAAATCTCAGGAAACATGGAAGCAGACAAACTGGCCACAAAGGCACATGTGTTGGAAAGAACTCAAGACATTCCTTTTTCCCGAACAGACAAAAAGTATTTAGCCGCGTCTATATGATCGAAGCGCTTAATTTGTATGTCGGAAATATTTTCTTCGATGGTAATGGACTAGCCCGTCACACCTTAGAATGACGAACATATTCATTTATTATTTTAAACAAATATTGAATAAGAAGAAAAAGGTTTATCCTCACTCCCCGAAACGACTCTAAAGCCTTCTGGACAAATTTAAGGGATTGCTTCTGAAATGCAGCAATCAGACCGGCTGGATGTTTTAGAATATGTAGACGTTCTTTCATCGACAACGGTCATGGTCCTTTAGAAGATTAGAAATTTGTTCAGTTTTTTCTTACGCACCGTAGTATGTAATATTAGAGAGTTTTAGGGAACCGGAACAAAATACGATCGATAAACAAAAACGATCGATACCTTGGATCGGGCGTGTGGACCGATCGTGTGCCCTGAAACGGCTTTGGGGGAACCGTATTTGCAGACGATAGCAGACGATCGGTACAGGTCGCGCCCCCTGGCAACGGAAACCTGCATCCGCCTCATCGAGAAAAGGCACATTTGCGTGTGTTTGTACAAATCGCAGAAACTCAAGTAAATAAAGATCGCACCCTAAATATATAGGGAACCAAAAAAATAGTATACCTACTTATAGTTCGCCTCGTTTTTTTACTGGAATGACTGCGCTTCCGTAATACAAAAACTGGCGCACCACGGCGTGTCGCCCCTAGCACAGCGAAGTTCTAAAATGTTCGTCTGCTAAAGAAGCAGACGAGCTTTCCGACAACAATGGCGCCCGATCTTTTTGACCATGACTTGGAGTTGGCTCTATTCAGCGAAAGCGATTTAGAAAAAGTGATTTTGTACGACTGTCTGCGCACTAAGTGTGGCGTGAGTCTCTTTTGAACTTCCCATTTCTATATAAGCGAGGCACGCACGCGCGTGCCGTGGGGCCCGTGACTTGTGCAGGGGCACGAGGGAATAAACATTCTTTTTGGTTTGCCGTGACACGGAGTCAGTCGCATTTCTTTCGGGTGCCACCGAGCACCGATACACTAAGAGAAGGCGCTTGTTGGCGGCAAGGCATAGGACGTTCAACTTGGCGTAGCTTTTGAATAAACAAAAAAGTTGTGATACCAGGAATGATGTGCGGATACCACGAATGATGTGCCAGCGTATTTTGGGTTTTTTTTTTTTTTCTTTCAGTTTACCAGATTTATATACTTGGGGAATAAAATAATGCCTCGACCGTACATGGTAACTTGTTTTCTAATAAATCATGCGTTCTCAGCGGGCAAGCTTCGGTGTTTTACATCAACGAATATGATGTTTACACCAACCACGTCCTGATATGCTGAAACGTTGCCGAAAGCAAACTCGATTTGGCACAAGAACACGCTCGCGCGCGCTTATCATCAACATTCGAAGTCGTCTGCTAGCGATCCTGTCTCTTTCCCTCGAGGCCCAATGCAGGATCGAGTATTAAGAAAGCTATGGACAAATAAAACTAGAAATATTAAATCTCGAAGAAAATACAAAAATAACCAAAATATACTTACTGTCTCAAGTTGATGCGGTCATTTTTCTTGTACAAAGCTAATTCAATTCAATTTTCAATTCAATTTTCAATTTAATTCAATTTTTTATTTTAAGATCAAGTCATACAAAATAAAGAGCTGGCCCACAAAAGCAGCATTCTGTTTGTTTGTGGGGCCAGGCGACCAACTACAATACATGTTGTTACAAAAAAAAAGAAAAAAGAAAGCACTCCACAGCACAAAAAAAAAAAAATGAAAGGAAAACAAAATTAGCAGCACAAATAAATACAAAAAGGAACACTTTAGAGCATGAAATATAGGCGATTATAGCCGAGTCTACTCACGCAACCATGAAATAAAAGTACGAAATTTCTCCAACGGTTAGGCTACGATATCTACAGCTCAGATGCTTGACACCAATTCCTTAGTTTCCTTTTTAGTACCCTAGTGGTTTCTATATTCATAAGGGACTCTGGGAATTCGCTACTTTCCATACAGTGTGTATATTTTTTTGAAATGACGTATCTTTCAGTACGTCTTAAATCTCTATTTTTATTTACGAGGAGGTCAATTCGTTCCTTCGCTCCTCGCAACGAGAAGTTCTTTTTCAACACTGCGTCATTCCAAAGTGCTGGAGTGAAAAAGGAGTAGCGCCTAGCACCTCCCGAAGTAGAAAGATGTTGTCTACTACTGTAAATCGCTTGCGAGGAGGAGGCGGAGGGACGGAGGTAGATGCGGCGCTCATGTTGCTCTCTTACGGTACAGATAGCAGACGATCACGGTCGTACGCCCGCGTACCGATCGTTGCGCCGTGTACGGTACGACCACGAAGAAAATATAAAGGAAAACCTGTAACTTTACTGCTGTGCACTTATTAAAACTATCACCCAATATACAAAGGGCTCGTTTCATAGGATATATGTGATTAGCATTTGTACAGAAATTTTGTAATTCATGCAACATTTTTAAACTAAAAAGTATCCAGAGCCTTGATGCAGAAGGCTGTTGCACACTCTGTTGCCACTACAGATAATCCTCAGTCATAACAGCAGCTGTAGAAAACGGGTGATAAGTGCTCAAAATGCACATCCAATGATTGTATAAAAAAAAAAAGCTGTAAAAAAAAATAATTAAAAAAAAAATAAAAAAAAAAGTTGTCCTGGGCCAGCGGGCTTCGAACTCTCCACTACCGCGCCTCTACGAGCTCAAGAAATCGGCGCTTCAATCCACTGAGCTACCGAGCAGACGAATTTCCGCTGCGCTAAACACATATTTATTTCTATTAAAAAAGTTCTATTGCGTTTTGTTCTTTATTCTTTTTCTTTTCTGCTGACTCAGACTTTATGGACTTGCTGTCACACATGGCGCTTCTGCCAGGCACTGCCACGATTTATTTTATTCATGTTTGGAGCCTCGGCACGCTCTCTCCGCCAGCGAAATAGCCGTTTTGCTAACGAAGCGAGACTGTCCATGTCGGCCATTGGTCGTGCCGGTCGTGCCTTACGGTTCCAACAGCGCATTACGGTAAGATCGCAGAACACAGGCGCATGCGCAGTTCGTACCGGAGGGCCCATCGTACCGTATCGGATGTGCAGAAACGGTTCCCTAAAACTCTCTATTATTATTTTAATTTATTTTTTAACTTTACGTTACTTAATGCGCGCAAACAATTGTATTCACGTACTTTCCGAACACCCCTTTTGGGGAATGATCGTTGGTTCGAGCTCGAGTTTATTATAAATAGGGTTCCGTGTTTTCGGATAAATTCGAAAACTTCACAAAACACACGCAGGTAAAATTTTCGTCGATTCTGACTGATCCGAAAAACTTAGAATTTCGAGGTCAAAATGAAAGAAAAAAAAAATTAAAACGCGAAGAAGACAGTATTTTGGAATAAATTGCGTGACATCAACAGGGTCGGTGGTCCTGAGGAAAGGCCACTTTGTTTTCATCTGACATATCGGACTATCGACAAAAGGGAGTTCGCCGTTTTTTTTCTCCTCATGGCTCGGTAAGAGCAACAGGTCATTGTACATCTGGGTCACGACAAAAGTCACTCTCCCGGTCTCCAGTGTGCAGCGTACAATTCGCTCTTCTTAGAAGAATGAAGGGTTGTGTTTTTATAACACCGAAAACAGTTTTATAGGAGGGCGGCAGGTCCACTGGGAGCTTCCTTGCTTCCCAGCGACTACGTTCAGGTGTTTAGTGATTTGAAGGCATTGACCTTAATTAGAGCGACACTTTTTTTTTTTTTTGCAAGATTCGTTGTGGGACAACTAGTATAGCCAATAGCAAGTGTTCCAATGCCAAATTCAACTGCAGTCATATCATTGGTGAGTTCTTATAAATGTAGTGTACGTTTGTGTTCGAATACGTTTTTTTTTTCTTTAATTTTAATACTGAAAATTCGGAATGAGTAAGATAAATCTGTACATTTCGGAAAAAGTGGAATCTAAAAAAAAAAAAAAAAAAAGAACTATGATAAACCCTACATTTTCAGCGAAAAATGAAATCCGAAAAACGCCCTCCGAATTTAACGAAAAATAAACCCGAAAATACCGAGTCCTAATTATAAATGACCAAAGCTAAGTATCCATTTCTATCATTTTTCGTTTGCAGAGATTCTTTCTTTACTGTGGGCAGTTTTTTTTTTTACTATGTTTGGGTCGTGGTTCGGTTACGAGAAGGCTGTATATGGAAGGACTAGTTTATAATATCAGTTTTTTTTTTCCGCATTGGAGCAGTAGTGAAAAAATGAAACCGATAGATCATGAAACGTGCATTCGTACTCCGTCATTGTGAAAATATCAATTCATATTTTCAGGAAGCGTCAAAGAACTTACGTAGCATAGCACAATTGTGTGATTTCGCCGTAAAAATGGATTATTTCCTACTTAATAACTTTCTTGTATTCGGAAAGTAACATACTGAGATCTCTAGTTTTTCGCTTTTGATTCAAACTTACTTGAACTCAGCCACAGCCATATCTTTCAATTTAACCGATATATTGATATGTCGCTAAAATATTTTTCAGTCCTTCCCAAAAACATAATATTGTTTCTGCCATAACTATATATAAATCGTGTCTGGTGTAAGGTCCCATAAGATATTTCAACATTTCCAAACTCAGACAAATAAAGAGAACTCGCTAAACACGTTTGGACGGACTTGTTGCAGCAAAGGGAGCCAGTCATGCGACCCCTAGGTGAGATGGCAGGTACTATCGCACGCTTCTCAGAAACGCAATACGTGAAACATACCCACACACACGCACCATACGCACACACACACACACAAACCAGGGGGCGGTCATGTCGGCGCAAAAACAAGCAAAAGAGGAAGAAGAAGAAGAAGAAGTTGCACCTCCAGAGTTCCTTTTGCCCAGCGGGGGAGGACCGCGTTCTTCAAAAAGAATCATAAATACAGTAAAAAAGAAATAATTAACAAAAAAGACAAGCAGGATTTGGAACGACCGCGAAATGAAGACGTCTGCAAACCAGAGGGCGCGCCGCGAACTTTTCTGTGAACCCTCGTTCCTCGTGCAATTAATCTGAGCCGCGTTGGTCGGTCAGTCCAATCATTCCTACGAGTCTCTTTCTCCTTAGAGCCGCAGTTTTCGCAACCGTTTTTGAAAAATGGTGCGGCGCTCGCACGATGAGCGCAAAAACAAACGCGCGAGAGAAGAAGAAGCGCGACCTCCAACGAAACTTGGCGGAATGATGTGTTTGTTGAAGTCTCACTCGTTTATTTAGTTTTTTTAGATATATATTCTTGGTATTAGTATATATTATCGTTAGTGCGATTATTATTTTATTTTTATTTTAACTCGAACAAGCGATCTCTACGTCATTACACAAATACCCCCCTCCCCCCCCCCCAAAAAAAAAAAAAAAGTATATTGAAAAAAAAAAAAGTGCTCCGTCATGCATCTATTTGTATTCCGGTGGCGTTTCGTAATCATGAACTGACTGGTTTCTGTGTGGTTAAGTCTAAGGAGCGTGGGTTCTCGGAGCTCGCTACGTGAGCCACCCTGATTTGCATAGACCAGTACCACCTAGATTAGAAGAGGCCTGCTCATGACGTCATCGTTCGTGGACTTCCGGTCCGGTCCCAAGCGGCAAACACGCTGGAGCTCCGTCGATAGTAAAACAGCAGACGCGGTCGTTTCAGCGTCGCCGCCCGCTGGCGTCGCGCTCGAGTGTGTGCGTGTGTGTGTGTTGGGGGGGGGGGGGCGTTCCGCCCCCCCCCCCCTCGATTATCAATTGTCTTCTACGTGTATTCTTTAAACCCGGCAGCGGGGTAAAAAAAATGAAGGAAGTAATGAAAAAATTGTAAGGGTGCAGGCGAGCTGGTGGAAGTTAACCATAGTTTTGTTTAACCCGAGACTGGGGTATTTCGGAAAAGGGACGAGAAGAAAAGAGGGAGCGAGGTTCGTTATACTGCTTATCACCTTGTTTTCAAATAGAATTTTAATCCGTCTTTCAGCGAAAATACACATGAAACAGGAACTCCCGTAAATTACCGACCTGGCCGTCACTGCTACAGTTACCTTAGGCAGAGATCAACTTCCGTATTTCTCGTTCAATGACGCCCGGTCAATGGAGGGGGAGCGGTCGATCACGACATCCCTACCTTCCCAGTTTCCTCCTCTCCCACTCTCTTCCTCGACAGCGCCTTTTCTGTACGAGCCTTTTAAACATCTGGCATGAGGTAAATACAGCTCGACATAACACCTAAAAAATTAAGGACCTAAAAAAAGAAAGAAAAAGAAATACCTTACACGTGAGTTTTTAAGCTCAATAGCGACGGAAAGGCAGAGTTGTACCCTCTCCTTGTCGCTCAGCTCCCCGTTAATCCCATCCTTTCATGGGTCCCCAATTGCAGCTTTTTCTGGGGGAAGCCACCACAATGCGGTCGGATTCCGGCGACAAAAGAACGTGCCTTTTGTACGACTTGGTCCACCTTCTCGTCAGGGTAACCATTGCCATCGAGAAAAGAAGGTACACGAGCGTACCGTACTGGACCAATCGTAACTAGGGAGTAGAGTCCAGCGATCCCGTTTTTTTGCTAGGGACGCGTACGCACCGCACACCCGCAGTGTGGGTTACCACGTGACTTTGTTCCGACGTCTCGATTGGTTGAGCCCGCGTATACGTGCTTAGCAGGCACGTAGCCAGGGTTTGTTTTTTTTTTTGGGGGGGGGGGGGGGGGCCTGTTAATGACAAAATGCTGTATGAGGGGTAGGGGGGAGAGGAGGTCCCAGCAAAGTGGAGGATTTCGGGGTGGGGGGGCCAGGGCTCATGCCCCCCCTCCTGGCTACTTGCATGGTACCTAGTTGTCCCTCTCTCGTCAGCTTAAAGCACTCAAAGGGACGTACTATACTGCACCCTTAAGCTGGCAGTGCGGTGGAAGCTACTTGCTCGTCGGACCAGTGCCTTCATCTTTTGTCACGTGAACACGCTCCCGCCCGTACCCGCACGCAAAGAGCGTGATCACGTGACCAAAGAGAGGCGGTTGATTGGTCCGAAGAGCCCGTGGGTTCCACCGGACTGTGAGCTCAAAGGCGACGCAGTCACTTCGCCATAACACCAATATAAAGGAAGAGAGAAGGCTGGCCCTCTTAGCTGTTGGAATTGCCTGTTCGTTTTATTTTTACATTTTTTTTTGTTCGTTGTGTTGACATCGTTCCCTCGTACGATTAATTAACCGGCCTTTGAGGTCTTACTGCCCCCGCAGCAGCTTCAGTCCAGAGCGCAGAATAAAGCCTCCTCGGTGCCTTTCTTCGATTCATTTGCAGCATATGTCACTTGACGCCGGTTTATGTAACACAATTAATGCGATGAAACGCAACAAACGCTGACGTGCATAGTGCCCCCCCCCCCCCCCCCTTCCTACAAAAAACAACAGCAACAACGAATACAAGGTTTTTTTCTAAATTATTGCATAAATAAACTACTGATCGCCGAACGCTCGTTCTCCGCCCAAAAGTAGCGCTAGAGGTTCAAACCAGATTCCGAAGTTTCAGGACGAACCGACATTTTACTAAAAAAATATAAACGATTTTCTGAAACTTTTAAGGAAAAAATAAAGCCCAGTCTCGACCGCTTTTTTTTGTGCCATAGAACTTTTTGTGTGCGAGGACTCCGTCGGTCACCATTGGCATTTTCTTATAAAAAGTTTCAGAAAATCGCTTATTACTTTCCAATAAGATGTCAAAGGATACTGAGCTGGGCTAGTTGGTAAGCACTGTACACGGTTAAAGTCAGCGAACAGTGTTGGTTATATGTAATCCTCTTCCTTCTTCTCTTGTCGATGAAATATTAAGTTGTGAGTTCAGCGTCTATCCTTGTCCCGAGTCTTCTACAGTTCACTCACGTTGCACGCTGACTTTAACCATGCATAATGAGATGTCGGCTCGTGCTGAAACTTTAGCATCTGGTTCGACCCTCTAGCGCTACTTTTGGGCGGAAATTGAGCGTTCGGCAATGCGTAGTTAAGTTTTGTGGTAAAAAAAACAAAAAAACAACAACAAAACATTGTAGATATGTTTTTGGGGACACCCTGTGCATATAAGCCGCGGGTAATAAAAAAAAAAAAAGTATGCGGACGATATCTCAGGCGTAGCTCCCTGTTTTCACGGTCCCATCGGTCATACAAAAACTGTCTGCAAACATGCTGGAAGCATGCATACGTACGAAGTAAACATAGGCTTCTGTCTGCTGTCTGCGCAGAGAGCGTATCTTTTGTACGATTTATGAAGAGTATATATGACGGCAGCTTTGCGATGTGCAGCCGACCGCGATTCAAAAGAACGTGCGGTGAAGCCTCTCCAGTGCTTAAAGTCTTCCACCGGTGGCAGGAGCCCTCTGTTGTAGTCACCTCGGGAAAGGGGGGGGTATCAAATAATATTCGAAGCAACCGATGCTAATAAGAATTCGAGAAGCCAGCCAGCCTGCTAAAAGGACAAGGTAGCGCTCGGCTTTCATCCATTAATTGAATTTCATTCAGAACGTCTTACACCGGCTCGCACGACGAGCTCGAGGTATGCGGAGGGCAAGTTCGTCTGCTTCTTGCGCAGGGGGTAGCGGTGACGTCAGAACGCCGAGCCCTGATTGGCTGATTGCGGCCCCCTATCTGAGCGTCGTCTGCTCCTCTGCAACGTCGTCTGCTCGCAACGTCGTCTGCGTCTGTCTTACCTTTCCTGCAACTTTCGCAAGTGCAGAGGTCAGATTCACGAAACGATCTTACGCCAAAAATGTGCGTAAGACAAAACGTATTCACGAAACGAAATTTTCGTACGTTTTGCACAGGTTACGACGAAATCCTACGACAGCTCCGAAGCTGTCTTACGCACTTCTTACGATCAGATCAGCATGGCCGACAGCGTCGCGGTCGCGGCTACCCACGGACGTTTATTTTTCTACGTGCGCTTCTCACGCGTCCCGACTTCAAGCAGCAAGAAAAAAGAAAAAAAGTACTTGAAACAGACCACGACGAACAAGAACGCAGAATCCACAAACACCCGGGTAAAGCTCCAGCGGCCACGATTCCACCGAACGCGACCAAGCGAGTTCGGCAGTTAGGCCTAGCAGGCACTCCGCGACTCGGCGACCGTCTGCCCACGACCGGCTGGCGTGCTGAATGGAATATGCCCGCGCGACCCTCGTGAACTCTTCTTTATTATACTTTGATCGCTGACCTCAATTTTAGATTGAGAGGTCAATTTCTTCCTCTTGTTATCTTCTTGTTTCCCGAGGCAACGGTGACTCTCGCCGGTGAAAAAGCGGTGAATCTCCGACAGATGCAGGAAAGGTAATCAGCCATCGTTTTGACTATCAGACGTAAAGCAAACGACGTTAACTGCGCCAACCAGGGGTCTCGCCGCACACGAAAGGAGGGGAAAAGTATTTGGGAGGGAACTTGCGGACACTAACACGCTCACTCTCGGTTCTTAGCAAACAAACCTCGGCGCCTCGGGACACCTCGCCAGTAAGTCCTTTGACTTCCCTCCTTGATGCGCGTCTGCTAGTTGTTGAACAAAAACAACGTACCGCTCGAGTTATTTCGTCTGCCCCCTCCGAAAGGCGAAGTCGAGCTTGCCTCGTAAAGACCTGCACTTCCAAAAGTCGCAGGAATGGTAAGACAGAAGCAGACGACGTTGCAAAGGAGCAGACGACGCTGAGATGGGGGGTCGCGATCAGCCAATCAGGGCTCGGCGTTCTGACGTCACCGCTACTTCCTTTCTCATGCGCAGAAGACGAAAATGAGCCCACGTGCGAGGCGTATTCGTACACGAGGGCCGGCTTGCTAGAAACAGTGTCTCAGCTGACACTGGGTAAAAGAAAGCACTGCCAAAGCCAGAGTGAGCGGGAGCCTTGCTGCGTCTCAAGACGCTCGCGCGCCAGGCTTTGCAGTGCTTTCTTTCATCCAGTCTCAGCTGAGACGCTGTTTCTAGCAAACTGGCCCATGTCTCTTTGAAGCTGCATCAGCCTGAGCTAACTGCTGGGGCTCAGCACAGGTCAGTCATAGAGAAGCGGGCCAAAACTTCAGTCTGACACTCATCAAATGATCTCCTATGCATGTTCGTTGGTCAGTTCATGTTCAACTGCTAAACAAATCTTGAAAACAACCAAACACTCGCCATTAAATAAAAATTGCCAGCCACGTGAGCGGGTGTTCAACGACCCGCTCGCATCCTTCGATTACGAACATTGCACATTCTTAACTCGAGATGTGACTTGTGTTCTGGAGTGCCTAAAGAAAGAGCAGCGATTTCATCTCATAGCCGAAAGCAGCTAAGCACAAGATCAGAAACTCGCAGAAACGGCGCTACCCCAAACCGAACCCAACTTATATAGTAATGACGCAGCAATACCACTTACTCTCACACCTTCTCTACTTTATATCACCGTCGGGACGACTCCACCAGCTGCCATGCTAGTAGCGACACAACACCTCGGCCCCATTGTTGCCAACCCAAGTATAATAAAACGAAAACGCGCAAGAAAATATTCATCAGCAATACGGGGGGAGGTACGGCGGCGCGGTCGGATCCAGCAGCGTTGGCAACAATGGAGAACACCGGCTTTTCGGTCCGCCACCGCAGCAACCTCTCACGCACCCTGGCGGTTGATCCGCGCAAACCATAAGTTTTCTTTCGAAGGGTAGGGGGAGCGCTCCCCTTCGCTGGTGGGGTGAAGAAGAAGAAGAAGGAGGTGTCAGGTGGTACCTCAAAACATATAGAAGAAGAATGGCGGGGGCCAGAAGGCAGTCCGAAGCAACGCCACATGGGAAGGAAGGCCTGCGCGTGACGTCAACGTTAGTGGACCGCCGTCGCGCTCGTTGTGAGAGGCTATAGTACGCGGCGTGCTGGCAGTCATGCTGACGCAAGGGTGGCCAGGCCTTGTCTTCCAGGTGGTATTCTATGAAGGCGCCCCTCTGTCTGGTAGGAGCAGGTGTGGCTGTTGCGGTCACGTGGTTTGGGACTGGGAGGTATTTGGAGTTGGGGGGGGGGGGGGGGGGGGTGCGGTTAGTGTATGAGGTGCGCCTGCTGGTATGGAGTGCCTTTTTTTTTTTCTTGCGGCTGGTAGGGTTTTATCTTTTTTCGTCTTATTAATTACTTCGTCTGAGAGCCACTTCAGGAAACTGACGCGTGTCATTGGTTTCCTTGCTTGTCTCTTGTCTGGTAGCCGTCTGCGATCTGCTGAGACAGCCCGTAGATATTTCGAGGACATTTGAACGTTAGGCTTGTTTTTATACCATCTCATGAGAAATAAACTATTGCAAACTATGTTTTCTTCTGTAGTATGCTATATTGTGCCTGACGGTACATTATGCTTCGTCGTATTTTATATTACAGCTTGTTGTACTGTATGCTATATTTCGTTGCAGTGTCTTATACTTTGCTCTTCAGTACACGATACTTTAGTGCGCAGTAGATACTGTACGTTATTGTCCCATATATGATTATATATACTACACTTTATTGTACAGTGTATTATGCTTTATTCTACTGCATACTGTACTTTGTTGTACGGTGTACTATATCTTGCTTCTCAGCACAAGAAACTTTAATGTACAGTATACTCTATTTTGTTGTACAGTATATACTCATTAGAGTTGTTTTGTCCTTCACTCTCTAGGGTTAATAAATGCTTATTTTGCAGTATGCTATATTTGGCTCTACAGTACCTTACTTTATTCTACAGTATACTATAGTTTGCTAGGCAGTAACTAAACTTTGTCGTACAATATATTATAGATTTTGTACAACACTTTGTTTTACAGTTCATTCTTCTTCGTGCACTATACTATAATCCGTTCCACAGTTCATTCTTCTTCGTGCACTATACTATACTATACTATAATCCGTTCCACAGTGCATTATCATTTGTAATGGGATCCGACCGACTCGTCAAAAGCCAACTCGTCGACGGCCACTTCGTCGAACATGCCAATTCGTAATAGGGAAATTTGTCCGAAATGCAACTTGTCGAAAGGGGAAATACGTCGAAAGCTGATTCGTCGAAGGGGTTGAATAAGGCCCGAGGTACAAGTTCGTGGTTTCTTCTTATCTTTTCACCAAATTTTTATCTGTGTTTGGACTAGAGACAGCGCCCTTTTCAGGTTACAAGACTGAAAGCAAAATCCCAAGAGGGTGAAAACAGGACAGACCTTGAGCTAAGTTGAGACAAATGCCATCTCGGAATCGTCCCTTCGTTTCCTTCCTGCATTACTTGTATAATCAGCCACCGCAGACCGTCACCGACGTAATGACCGTCCCCCACCGTGCCGTGAAAGCGGCGGAAGCTGCAAGTTGCTATCTTTGACAAACGAATATCACACCGCAAGTCAATTACCGTGGTACAGTTTGACGAATTATTATAGAGCAATATTTGCTTTAAAAATTTAGGGCAAAGATTATATATTTTGACCGTTAGAAAGCAGCGGTCAGTTGACCTATTCGACGAGTTTTCCTTCGACGAGTTGCCTCATGATGAATTTGCCTTTTCGACCATTGAACCACCGACACGTTGGCCGTCAACGAGATGACCTAAACCCTTTGTTATACAGTACGATATATATTATGCAATCGATCTTTTTCCAGCAAGCTTCTGCGCCTGCGCACACCCTCTCCCCTGGCCTCCCTTCCCGCTTTTTTTGATTCTGACGATTCTTTTTTTTGGGGGGTATCGGTAGCATGGGGCATAAAAAGCAGTGAAAACCGGTACGACGTCACGATGTCAATGTGTTTCGACGAGCGGAGTCCTGTTGGGCTGCCCTTTATTTCTAGTTCGCGGACAAACCGTTCACAAGGTGCTCCTCACTCAAAAAAGATCCATTGCGATACGTATACCTTCTTCAGAACCCGAAGAAGTCAACTTTCTCATGAAAATGTCGCGGTTACAACTCTGAACTCATCGTTCGTGTTCTTCGTACCAGATGTTACTGCCACGACATTTATTTGGACAATTTATACGATAGTATTCTGCAGGTCATACCGTTTCGAGTGATAATGTATTTCAGTATAAGGTATACTCCACCGATTATCGTCACTAGAACATAAAACGAACAACAAAAAAAATCTAAGAATCGGTGTTGCATGGGTAACAAAACATCATAAAGGGGTAACATTGCGGATATGTCGAAACAGACGAAAGTTAAAAAAAAGAAAAAAAAAGAAAAACGACGATTAGTTTGCGTTTTCCACTTTTCCGGCGCTTGCTTTAACTCCCCACTTCTACCCTGTCCACCGTTGCCTGTTTCCTCCTCCTCCGTGGTCAGGAGGATCTTCTGCCGTGCAGAATCTAGAGTCTGCCATTTTTTTAGACCACCTGAGACTGGGTGGAAGAAACACGACGAACGTCTCAAACACAGCTAACCACTTTATTCAGTTTTCCCTCCTTTTATACATCCTGATCCAAAAATCGTCACCATAAAAAAACACTCCAAACAAAGGCACCAAGGGGACACATCTTGACTTCGCAGCCACAACAATGCTAAAAAAAAAAAAAAAATAAAAAAAAATAAAAACTTAACGAATTATTTTGAACTAACAAAAGCTACACACACATCAAAACGTCGGCCGAAGGTAACATTCTTTGACCTCGCAGCCACTCTTACAAAAGACAAAGAAAACGACCCACACGGAACCGACTGCAGTTCGAACCCATCAACCTAAAACACCTTTTTGTACAGTACAGTATAGACCTTTCCAAAAAGAGCGCTCTGGCCGCCGCCATTTTGCGAATCGAGCGACCCCTATCAGCCAGAAATTTCTGGCACCCGCCTGAGCTGTGGAAACCCGGTCAGCGTGACTCCCCACCTGCATTTTGCATTCGGAGTTCGCCGGCTTTTCTTGGAAGTTTTTACTTTATTCGCCTGTTTAGGATGCTTACCCTTTGTATGTTATCTTCCACAGTGAGAACCAGGGAATACCAGGGCTCGTAGCCCGCTCGGCCTTCGCAGGAAGCGAACGAACGGAGCGAACGTCAAGCAGCCCGCGACGCAGGCAGTTCGACGTGCTTGGAGGATTATTTCCGTCGAGATAATCTCCAAAAAGCGTTCCAGGCTGTGTTCCGGGTCTTCGCAAAAAACTAGCTGATAAGGTCGGGTCCGGGGTGTGGCGACACAATAAGCACGTTCGTTCATTTGCTATGAAGCTGTGCAAAAAAAGGAGCTCTCTTCTACATGTTCCCCAAAACACGCAAGATTCCGTCCGATCGTCGTGAAGTGACTATCGTCGACACTGTATATTGGACATGCTGTGTTATTTGAGACCTTTCTCAAATCCTGTTCGGATAACGCGGCACCGAGGGGTACGTACAATATATTTTTTGTTCGATTGATGAGATTCATTGAATTTTATGTTGTGGGCGGGGAATATCCCTGCAGTACGGATATCCTGTGTGGTCAAATATTTTGACCTTTATAGATTGACACGGCTGAATTAACGGTGCCGTAAAACAATGAACGTAAAATGAAACAAACATTCAAGTTACATTTGTTCTGTCGCGCACGGACTCACCAAAACAGCTTTTATTTCTTTGTTTTTGTTCCCAAAAATAGAGAACTGCTTTCTTAAAGACCTCTATAAATTGTGCTCGCCACAGAACACAAGATAAAAAAGAAAACGCGGCAATTCAGCCTCCACCAGCGTCCGGAATTGCGCCCAACGCAGGCTGCCACAGCCTACTGACGAGGAACTCCACAGCTCAGCGCAGTCGGGCAACACTGACGTACACTCTCAAAACCAGGGACACGCGCTGTAAATCGCTTCGTTCGAGACTGCCGCTGGAAAGGTCTATACAACCGGACCAAGCACATGACAAAGGAGGCACCTCTGGCGAAAGCACACAAAACCTGTTCACTTCATACTCGCAGAAAAGCTTTCGCCCTATCACTAAGAAGCATAGACGCCTTGTTACGATGCGATGTTATCGCTTATCGCTGTCGCGGCCGCAGCAGAACTGCTGAGTCAGGGGGGCGTACCTCTGGTGCTTGCTGCCGATATAAGCGGCATCGCCGGCAAGCTTTGTGCTCTTTTGGTTCCGGCTGCCGAACAATAAACGCTGCCAAATAAACGTCGGTCTCCGGATTCGTCGATTCTCCCGGAGAAACGTAACAGCTGGTGGCAGCGGTGGGATGGATCGACGACGCCGGGTTCCATGGGTGCTGTCGGTGAGTGCCTGAGGCTTCCTTTCCGTTCACCGAGCAGCTTAAGTGTTTAAGGCAGTTAGTTCTGTGGTGTCGCCAAACGGTTGATACGGGCGCTGGGCAAAAGTAGCCAAACTTTTTTGGAAATTTCTGAACATGGATTTGATAAATCTCGCGGCGATTGTGAAGCCCGATTTAATGCTCTTAGCGGAAGAGCTGGGTGTTAAAGTGGTCAAGGCCATGAGAAAGCCCGAGATTATCAAGGCCATTGAAGATTGTGGCGCGGGCGCCGACGAAATTTCCGAGTGTTGGAGCGAGGTGCAGAAGAGACAAAGGGAAGCGGAACTTCACGCGGCTCAAGAAGGGCTTCGCGTTGCTCGAGAAAAACTTGAGCTAGAAATGCTTCAACGTAACTTTGACGCTGGTGAGGCCATTGTGGTGGATAACAGCTCGAAAAAGTTTGACATGCGAGCCCTTTTGCAACCTTTTCGCGTCGGCGGAGACATGGGTCTCTATTTAGTAAATTTCGAACGGGTTTGCGTTAAGATGGGTCTTGTAGAGTCGAGCTGGCCTCAAAGGCTCTTGAGTTTACTGCCAGCGGAGGTGGCCGACGTTTTGGCCCGACTAGATCCTACAGCAGCCGATGACTACGCGTCCGTAAAGTCATGCCTGCTTAGGAAGTTCAGGTTGTCGCCTGAAGCTTTTCGACAGAAATTTCGAGAGACAAGGAAAGGACCGGACGAAAGTTACGCGGAGTTCGCTTATAAGCTTAAAGGCTTTCTGGAAAGTTGGCTCCGTGGTGTCAACTCTTACGAGGATCGTGAAAAGGTGCTGGAGCAGATAGCACTAGAGCAGTTTCTCTCCTGTATTCCGACAGGTCTAAAGGAGTGGATTCAGGATAGACCGGAAGTAGAAACGGTGCAAAAAGCTGCAGATTACGCGGATGAGTACTGCTCTAGGCACGGGAAGAAAGTTGTTGAAGAAAACCGTAGCTCAAACCGTTTCTACGAACGATGCGGACCTCGCACGTTCGTGAAGAAAGGCGCCGAAAAGGGCAAAGAGAGTGAAGTACCGACAAAGGGAGTGTCTGATTCAGACGAAAACAAACGTAAAATGAAGGCGTTCGAGGAGCGTAAACCAATAGTGTGCTACAGGTGTAAACAGCCTGGTCATGTCGCTTCTGGTTGCCGCGTCCCTAAAGTTGCTCCCGTTAACTTGTGTCTGGGAGAAGCGGAGGACTTACTCAGGCCGTATCTGTACGACATGAAAGTAAATGGTAAATTCTGCAAAGGTTTACGAGATACCGGCGCCACGTATGATCTGGTACATTCTTCGCTAGTGGAGCAAGAACATTTTACAGGCGACTGTGTGTGGATCCGTCAGGCCTTGGAAAATCGGGCAGTTAGTCTGCCCGTCGCTAAGGTAAAACTAAACGGACCTTTCGGAGTAGTGGAAACGGAAGCAGCTGTTTCTGACGGAGTGCTTCCAAACTGTCCGTACATACTGTCAAACAGAACTGCAAGGCAATTGAGCGAGTCGGGTATACCGCTTGACATGAATCCTGTTCTAGTCGTCACGCGCTCAATGACAACTAGTGCAGTGCCGGAAACACTTCAGACGGAAGCGCGCGCGTCGACTGGTAAAACCAGCAGCGGGCCCGATAAAGAGCCGAACGAAGGAGCTGACATGACCACGCTGGTTTCGCCGGAGAGCAGCAATTTTCGTGCGCTAGCCGGTGTAGATAAGCTTACGCTTATCGCCGAACAGTCATCCGACCCGAGTCTTTCAAAGTGTCGTGATAGCGTGGGAAAAGATATCAAGCCGAACATCTCCTTCTTTATGAGCAACGGCATTCTTTACCGTAGTTTCAAGGACAAATCGGGGAACGAGGTAGATCAGATTGTCGTTCCATCCAAGTATAGAATTGCATTACTCGAGCTTGCTCACGGAGAAGGGTGGTCGGGACACCTAGGAATCACAAAGACCAAGTGCAGGCTTTTGGCAGAATATTATTGGCCGGGCTGCTTTAAGGAGGCTGAGCAATTCGTCCGTTCTTGCGACACCTGCCAAAGAACAGGACGACCAAACGAGCGCCGAAAGGCGCCTCTCACACTAGTGCCCATAATCACGGAACCTTTCAAAAGGCTAGTGATAGACGTCGTAGGACCCCTACCTACAACTAAGACGGGTTTTAGGTACCTTCTAACGATATTATGCCCAGCCAGCAAGTTCCCAGAAGCCGTTCCAATGAAAGAGCAGACATCGGTCGAAGTAGTAGATAACTTGCTCTCGGTCTTTTCTCGGATCGGGTTTCCTAGTGAAATTCAATGTGATCTGGGTAGTGTTTTTACCAGTGCTCTAACAACCAGCTTTTTCGAGAGGTGTGGCATCAAGATTGTTCACAGTTCTGTAAGCCACCCGCAAAGTAACAGCGTAGAGAGAGCGCACTCGGTAATGAAGCGCATTCTCAGGGCCCTTTGTCACGAACAGAAAAAAGAGTGGGACTTGGCATTGCCCGCTATGCTTTTCGCGTTGCGAACCGTTGCTCACGAGTCAACTGGTTTCACGCCAGCGGAACTGGTCTATGGACGCAATTTGCGTTCACCTTTGCGGTTGCTGCGCGAGGGCTGGGAGGGTGAAGCCGAGAACCCAACAGTGGTGGAGTATGTGCTTTCCTTACTAAACCGTCTCCACAAAACGCGTGAGCTAGTTGAGGCTAACCTGGGAAAAGCGCAGTCGCGAGGTAAAACCTACTATGACAAAAACAGCCGCCTCCGAACGTTTAAGGTGGGTGACAAAGTCCTACTTTTGAGGTCTTCTAAGGCTCATAAGTTGGAATTGCAATGGGAAGGACCAGCAACGGTCCAGCAGAGGCTATCAGAGACAAATTACGTGGTAAAACTGCCAGGTCGCAGAAAAGAGGTCCGCATATACCATTGCAACCTTATGAAGCCGTACGTGGAAAGGGTGCAAGTAGTCAGCATTGCACTAAACCAACCAGAGGAAGTTCCTACACGAATTCCTGAGCTGGGAAAAACCGACGGGATCCTGACAATCGCCGAAGTCGTAGAGGCCGCAGTCGATAAGACGCTCACCCAAAACCAGTTTTCGGATCTTACGGCATTAATTGGCAAATACCAAAAATTGTTTTCAACTATTCCCGGAAGAACGAGTCTAGTCGAACATGACATCGAAGTGAGGACTCGGTCAAATATTCAGTGTAAGGCCTATCGCTTTTCCCCCCGCCAAGAAAAGCTATTAAAGGAGTCCGTAGATCAAATGCTAGAGCTAGGGTTGATTGAGCGGTGCGAGAGCGACTTCGTGTCTCCTATGATTCTGGTAGAGACTCCAGGAAAAGAACCTCGTCCCTGTGTGGACTACCGAAAGTTAAACGCGGTAACGGTAACAAAAGTCTACCCAATCCCTAATATCGAAACTTGCCTTGAGAAAGTAAGCAAAGCCAAGTTCATCTCAACCATCGACCTCGTTAGAGGTTACTGGCAAGTGCCACTTACCGCGAACGCCAGTAACCTTGCCGCCTTCATGACCCCGTTTGGTGTTTTTAAGCCGCTTGTCCTGAGCTTTGGACTGAAAAACTCACCCTATGCGTTTTCGAGACTGATGAATCTGGTACTGGTCGGAACCGAGTCTTTTGCGTTACCGTACCTAGACGACGTCGCTATATTTTCGGACACGTGGAGAGAGCACGTTCAGCACCTAGAACAGGTGTTCTCGCGCCTGCAAGACGCAGGACTTACAGTCAAGGCGAAAAAGTGTAAGTTTGGCCGAGGCGAAGTATCGTATCTCGGACACGTAGTCGGTCAAGGAATGAGACGTCCACAAGAACTCAAGGTTCAGGCCATTAAAGAGTTTCCCTTGCCACAAACAAAAAAAGATTTGATGTCCTTTATCGGACTGGTGAATTACTACCACCAGTACATTCCCCAGTTCTCTGAAAAGGCGAGTCCCCTGACGGATGCGCTCAAGAAAACTGAGCCCACTAAGATCAAATGGGACGATCGCAAGATACATGCGTTTGAGGCTCTTAAGTTAGCCTTGGCGACTCAGCCCGTATTAGTCAGCCCTGACTACACAAGACCCTTCTTAGTGCAGTGCGACGCCAGCGAAAAAGGACTCGGCGTCGTTCTAAGCCAAGAAAATGAAGGGGAAGAGCACCCCGTTTTGTTTGCCAGCAGGAAGCTAACTTCAAGGGAGCAAGCCGACAGTACCATCGAAAAAGAATGCGCTTGTCTCGTATGGGCTGTAGAAAAGCTTCGCTGCTATCTCTATGGTTCGGAGTTTATTTTAATTACAGATCATAGACCGCTCACATGGCTTCAGCAGCTGTCCCCCAAAAACGGTCGCTTGTTACGCTGGAGCTTGACCCTCCAGGAATATTCGTTCTTGGTTCGACATAAAAAAGGAAAGCTTCATGCGAACGCAGATTGTCTGAGCCGAGCGCTCTAACCGGCGCACAGTGCGATTTTCTGTTTCTTTTGTCTCATCTGCACATTTGTAAATAGTTCCATTCAATTTCATTCATTAGCTGTCTATTCCCGAAAGATCGGGAACGATATTTTCAAAAAATTCTGGCTGCGCTTGGGGCATATTTTGTAAGCTATTTCTTTTGAATAATTCGTGCTCTCGGTGAGTGGAAAGGGTGTTTCGGGTGCCTCTGCAGTTTCTGTGGTGCTTGGTTGTTGTTGGCCCTTCTCATTCCCCTCAGAAGCACGACGGACCTCTGTTGCCATCCCGACGTCCTGGCACCGACGGCACGTGACAGCCGCTGCTACTCCTGGGCCGCTGGCGACTTTGGCTCATGGTCGCAAGGATCGCCATCACCGCTCCTTCCTGCTCCTCTCGGACCGCACAGTCGACGCTTCCGACCAGTCAAGGACACTGAAAACTGCAGTGACGGTGTTGGGCCGCGCGTCGACGCTTCCGGCCAGTTTCGCAGACGGTGTTGGGCCCTGCGTCTCCAGGACTTCCCGCCCTTCGGATCAGCGCAAGCTGAACCTGTATACGCTGTGAAGGTTTCTTCGAGCAACGACTGTGAAGTTCTGCGCAAGCAGCACTAGGATTACGCCGTTCGTTTGTCTGTCGAACATTCCCAAGGACGTGCTTGAAACCTGGAGAGTGGCGGGAAAATTGTTTTATGCGGTTTCGCCCTAAAAGGGGGAGGAGTTGTTACGATGCGATGTTATCGCTTATCGCTGTCGCGGCCGCAGCAGAACTGCTGAGTCAGGGGGGCGTACCTCTGGTGCTTGCTGCCGATATAAGCGGCATCGCCGGCAAGCTTTGTGCTCTTTTGGTTCCGGCTGCCGAACAATAAACGCTGCCAAATAAACGTCGGTCTCCGGATTCGTCGATTCTCCCGGAGAAACGTAACAGCCTGGCTTATGCAATTGCCGATCGACCTAATTTTTACTGTCTCTCTTACAACCCTTTTAACGTCATTTATCTCCTTGCATACTACCGTTGTACCGGACCACTCGGCTGAGCAGTTTCTGCATTCTTGTACATGTGTCGCAATTTCGGAATTAGTCGATTTTATCTTTACGTTTCTCTTGTGCTCTGTCAGACGATCGTTCAAGCATCTTGAGGTCTGCCCTATATACTTAAAACCGCACGTCATCGGTATGTCGTAAACAACGCCAGTCTCACAAGGCACAGACTTTTCCCTGTGGCCCTTTTGGCACCCTTTTTGCTCTCTTTGGAACGGAGTGAGGTTGCCCAACTTAAAGTCCGAGCTGAAAACTACATTAACGCCAAATTTTTTTGCACACGCTTTTATATTGTGTGACACGGTGTGAAAATACGGCATCACTGCGATCCTGTTTCTCGATTTTTCCTCCGCCTTTTCCTTTTCCCGGTTCATTAATGTCATTTGCCTCCCGATGAAATCTTCCTCGTAGCCTGCGTTCATCAATCGTTGCCACTGCCCCCTCACTGCCCTAGCCACGAAATGAACACATGACCTGTTCAAGGCATTGGTGAACAGCGATCTAACGACACTCGCCTTTACCGTCTTCGAGTGGCAGCTCTTCTTCGGGAGTACTGGTTTCGGGGCATCTTTTCCATACTCCCAGCATAGGGTTTCACCCACATGAAGTCCTAGATCCAAAAACTGTAACCTATTGTTCGTTGGTTTTTCCACTGTGAACCTCAGTTCAGGAGCTGATGACACTATTAGTGACTCTAGCTTCTCCGCAATTCCACTCTGAAAGGTGCATACCACAATGTCGTCGACATATCTCCTGACTATACAGCTACCCGACGGCATTTTTCCTAGTCCTTCTACAACTGCAGAATCAAGTGAGTTCAAATATATCTCCGCCAAAGCTGGTGCTACCGATGAGCCTATGCACACTCCATCTTTCTGCACAAATTTTTTCCCATCGTATTCTACCACCGTTGAACGGAGATACAAATCCAACACCGTCAGGAAACAGTCTACCGAAATGCCCGAACCTGACTGAAATTTTACGAGATTACGCTCCAGGGCCTCTTTTACACGCTTCAACAGTCTGCTCTTCTCCAACGAATAATAAAGGTCTTTTATGTCCATAGAAAATATCGAACACTTCCTGCCATGATGGACCTCCAGGATGTCAATTAATTCGTTTGAGTTTCTCAGCGAGAGCGAATCTTCAAGCCTTACATACTCTAATCCTTGTTGCAGGAATTTAGACACCACCTTCTGCCAAGTCCCGTTCTCATTTATCACTGTGCGGAAAGGAAGCTCAGGTTTATGGTCTTTTAGAAAAAACTTCAGGCTCAATGTTGAGTGTCTTGAGCTCAATACCCCTTTCGCCGTCCCTTCAAACTCCTCTCCCTTAAAAACCCCACAAATCTCTTTTCTCAACTTTCCAATATTTCCGGTCCATTCCACAAACAGGGAATCCAACGCCTCCTTTGCCTTCTTCCGGAAAACCGGCTTGGGTAAGACTGCAAACTTCCCAGTTTTGTCCGTCTGCAACATCTCTAGCGATTTACAATCTAGCTCGTTTTTTACCGCTTTTACCTCACTGAAGTTCCTTCTTTCCGTCGGGTAATCTCTGCCCATCACATTTTCCATCCGGCCAATTGCTTGATCAACAAAAGCTGCCTTCTCATCCTGAGTGACAACTTTTGCGACTGTCTGTATTGACGAGAACACGTCCATTCTCGACGGTTTTACATTTAAACAAAACTTTGGCCCTCTACTTAAAAATTCCTCAGTCTTCCGGGATACCGCTTCTCTACATGGATTTACAATGGACGCATGGGGCACATCAAGATAGCTGTTTTCATGGGAAACTCCCTGACACATCTGTCTAACAAGGTTTCTATCCACAAGTCTTCCATCCATTCTCCCGCACGCGCTTAATCTCTTAACACTGTCCAAAACATGCTTTCGCTTTACGCACCAAGTCCGGTTGAAGTGGGCCCTTTTGATGTCGTTCCAGTTCTGGAAGTCCCGATGTTGCCTGAAGTCCTTTCCCAGCAGCAAAAACCACAGTCTATCGCTTGCGTTGCGGACGTCCTGGATTCTCTGACTTGCACCGTCCCTGTAGGTCTTCAATATCTTCTTCTTGATGGACCAAGAACTCGCCGAAGCTGACAAATGCTTGAAAAGTTCCGGGTCAACGTACCTCTTCCGTAAGCATATGCCGAAAAACGCCACTTCAGCCTCCAGTTCCGCAAGGCGACGTCCCAACTTGTCCAGGACCGTGACAGCTTCCAGTAGTAGAGCGGTTGGTGGCGATGAAGGAATCGAAGATGCACAAGAAAAGGGAACTAAGCCTGCCTCAGGTACGATTAATGAAAAAAACAGTTAGGGCGCAGGCGAGCTGGTGTAAGTTTACCATTTTTTTAGACCACCTGAGACTGGGTGGAAGAAACACGACGAACGTCTCAAACACAGCTAACCACTTTATTCAGTTTTCCCTCCTTTTATACATCCTGATCCAAAAATCGTCACCATAAAAAAACACTCCAAACAAAGGCACCAAGGGGACACATCTTGACTTCGCAGCCACAACAATGCTAAAAAAAAAAAAAAAAAAAAAATAAAAAATAAAAACTTAACGAATTATTTTGAACTAACAAAAGCTACACACACATCAAAACGTCGGCCGAAGGTAACATTCTTTGACCTCGCAGCCACTCTTACAAAAGACAAAGAAAACGACCCACACGGAACCGACTGCAGTTCGAACCCATCAACCTAAAACACCTTTTTGTACAGTACAGTATACAACCGGACCAAGAACATGACAAAGGAGGCACCTCTGGCGAAAGCACACAAAACCTGTTCACTTCATACTCGCAGAAAAGCTTTCGCCCTATCACTAAGAAGCATAGACGCCTGGCTTATGCAATTGCCGATCGACCTAATTTTTACTGTCTCTCTTACAACCCTTTTAACGTCATTTATCTCCTTGCATACTACCGTTGTACCGGACCACTCGGCTGAGCAGTTTCTGCATTCTTGTACATGTGTCGCAATTTCGGAATTAGAGTCTGGTCGTCGGCCTTTAAGTCAGCCTCAACTTGGGCGCCTGGTGTCGCTGCTGTATAGATACGAAATTTCGCCTGTGCAGAACGGCTGCTGGCCTGGAGTCTTTAACGTGCACCGCGAAGTAGTGAACTAGTGATACACGACTGCACGTCGGCACGGTGTTCATCCCGATCGAAACGGGTAGGGCTGGGTTCTGAACCGAGGATTCTGTGGGTTCTGCAGCGCGATCTTTCGAGTCACGCGCTCCGCCGAGCTGCGGTGCGCAAACACACGTCTCGGTCGCCGATGTCGACCACAATACATCATCTCGATGTGATTTCATTCGACTCGGATCGTCTCAAATTTCAAATTTGTCATGAGGGAAAGTAACAAAAAAAATGCAAACGTTTAAGCGCGACCTGAAGCAACACATGGACGCTGAACAAGCTGGGAGAAGCACAAGTTCGCAGACAACCGTAAAAATAGATACCAACACCCACGTGCACAGACATACACAGATACTCGCAACAAAGATCCATGTACTAGGCATATATATATATATATATATATATATATATATATATATATATATATATATATACATATATATATAATTTTTAAGTTTTGATTTTGATATATGAAACCTCAACACCCAAAAAAAAAAGTATAAAGTAGAATAACAAGTACAAAAGAAACGAATGTATTGCTAGGGGAGGGACAATAAATATGGATTGGGAAACCCCCCTGTCTAGCAAACACTACAAAAACAAAAAAAAAAAAACAGAAAAAAAAAAACAGAAGAGTATTCCTTGTGCTTGCAAAACGGCGACCATCATGTATGCAAAGCCCGCGGACACCCCCCACCGCCCTTTTCCGGCGAAGTGTTCCCCCTACACGTGAATACGTTCGCCACGTAATCAGACCCATTCCCATAACCCTCCCCCCCCCCCCACCTTTTCCCTCTCCATCTCCCCCATCGTCGCTGTTGAAGAATAGAAAAATAAAATTGACATTCGCCATACAAAAGTTATATATACATATTGCGCTCGTAATAATAAAAGCAAAAAGAGTGAACGATCCAAACTCAACACCGATCGTAACGTGTCACCGAAACAAACCCCAAAAAACTAATACACGTTACAAAAGTAAGCGCAAGATGCAAAAGAAGAAAGCAGCCAAGCTGAAAGAATAAGGAATAACGAGGAGCAAAATGTTATCCAATTTGCATAGCGAATCAGCAACCCCTCACCCGCTTACACTCGTCCTTCCCCGCTTGCCGGTGTGAGGGGTGGGGAACAAGCCTGTTCTTCCCTGGCCTGTGGTACCCCGGACGCTACTCAGTTCCTAACCACAGAAAGGAATAGGCGTTATATATATATACATAGAGATGAAGGAATATATACACGTATAGACGTGTCGGAAGGGTCTCACCAAACCAATACATAAAAAAAAAAAAAGGACCGACGCATAATGTCACGCATAAAGATGGCGTTAAAATTAACGTGACTGCCGCGGCTGGATGGGGAGGAAGGAGGAGGTGGGGGGAGGAGAGGAGGTAACTGGATGGCAAAACGAACCGAAAGGGGAAAACGGAGTTATCGAAATTGATATGCAATTTTTCAAAAAGCGAAGGGGAAAAAGAACTAGAAGTCTTACCTATGTTCTAACTATATACTTTGTTCGAATTTTGTCCCCTCCGTGAAAAACAACAGCTGTTATTCCTGTTTTCCTTTTTCTATTCGTTTTTATGAACTGCATGGATAGGAGCTGCTCATGCGATTGAAGGCCTGCATCAGGTTCCTTCTTCTCTAAGACCTTCGCCTTCCTTTATCGTGATTTCCGGGAACGTGTCGGAGTTTATACCTATCCCTGCCTCTGTCTCATTGTCGTTTCCGCAGATATAACTTCGGTATTAACATCGGGCAGCTTTGGATGCATTACGGCTCTCGGTGTATTCCTGTGCGCGCGTGAAAATTTGGATTCCTTTCGATGTGAACGATTTGGAGCAGCTGCGCACGGGCATAGCCATAAGCGACCTTCAGTTTCTGTTTCCTCTTATTACGCTTACTTCACTTCATCGTGACCACAGCAGGGCGGGTTATTGCCACGGTTAGATTCCACCGTGTCCTTGTCCCCAGCATTGACCTTTGTGGAAGCTGGTCAACACCCGCTTCATTGACTCGCATCGGGGTAAGACGAGAGAAGGTCAGGAATGGCGGCTGTAATCTGGCGCGTGCGCAAAGCGTCCATATCATATGAAAAGGGTACACATCCCGAAGAACCCCGCGACACTGACGCGCCCCACAACAGAATACTGCGAAAATTAATTTGGGCACAACAGACTAATATGCAACTTAATAATGATAAACCCCAATAATAGAAATATTACGTATGATTCATCTGAACCAAGGCAGAATATGCCCTTTATTCCAAACCTCGATACCTTAGTTTGTATTGCGTCCTACATGGACGACTGCTGCAATATATTGAATTCCTTCACACCATAGCAAAGAAGCACCCTAATACACTCCCCAACATTGTATTACGTTCGAAGTCATAGCACGAATCTAAATGAAAATGTTATTGCTCTCGTAAAGAAACGTTTTGTACCACAGAAAACAACAAAAACAACAAAAAATATGTGCCGTTTGTGTGGGTCCCACATTCTGTTTATGACGAATTAAGTAACGTGTACGGGATTCGGGTTTCTTCCACGTTTTCTGCGCGTATAGTCATACGTTATTCATGTTTGCGTAAATGCACGCTGCGTAACGCAGTCAACGTTACCATACAATCCACAATTTTGTTTTTCATAATTGAACGTCTACTATCCAAACTCCTAGTCTGAAGAAAAGTACTCCGCCAGGGTACAAACCTAAGGAGAAAAGTATGATAATCACTAACTCCCCTAACTGCCTAAAAATTAAAAAAAAACGAGAACGCGGCGTGGGTTGCAGTGAGGTTCCTTTCACCGCAAAAATGAACTCTTCGTCGCCGGACGCTCATTCTCAACGCAATTGTAGCTATAACGATTCCAACCATGTGCCACGTAGTTTAAGAAAGTATCGCTTCCTAAAAAAAAAAAAATAATATGCGATTTTATAAAAATTAATTAACGTGAAAATGGGGTTGCCCGTTTTTGCCCGTTTTTGTTGACTGGCGCCATTGAGCTCCATGCATTCGAAAGTTACGTCGGCCGCCATTTCCCCGTGGAAGCTTCTAGAAAATCGGTTTCAACTTTTATAAAATAACGCTTAGTTCTGACACTTTGGCTGAGTCAGCGCTCGGCGTGAACTCTGCTCCAGTCAGACGCTTCGCGCAGGAAGCGACGCTTAAAATATGGCTGCGGCCAGTGTTGCTTGAGGGACTTTCCAAAAGGGTCTATTCTCTGTACACACGTGTGTGTTTTTCAATTAAATGTCTGATTAAGAAAAAAAAAAAAAAGTACGAACCCCACTCATAATAGCATTACCAGATAAAAAAAAAAAAAAAATAACGCCATTACACGCTCAAATTACTATCCCTATTTTTCCCGCAGCTGGTGTGGGGGGGGGGGGGGGGGGGGGGGCGACTGACGGGATCTGGGGAAGCCCTGGCACGTGCACGCTCGCCGCAGATGACGAGACTTTTGATGGCTCGGATTACATAAAACGAGATTAACGCCTTAATAAAGAAGGAAATCACACGGAGAGTTATACTGCCATTGAAATCCGAGCACCTACTTGCGTTGCCTAGTACAAATTACAACGCAAGCTTACTTGGAAAAAGAAGGAGGGTTCGTGTGATCCCTTTGGACACAAGGATCCGATCTCCTTTGCGACACTAAAGTGACTCTTACACTGTTACCGAAAACTTGCGAAACGCATGGCGTACCGAGCACCGAGCATCTCGTTATGTCTCCGCAGCCAATCCGATTGCGGCATTAGCCAATAATGCCGCAATCCCAGGGGTGGGGATTGAGCCCAGGATCCCTGGGTTCTGCAGCGCGAGCTTTCGCTTCACGTGCTCCGAGCTGGTGTGCGCCAGCCCACTCGGTCACTTTTTCCCTCATGCCCCTCCATTGTTAAAGAAAAAATATATTATTGTCCTTGTTTCCAAGAACAATTATGTGGATGGCATGGGGCGTACACTCATGTAACAACGTTGTAACATAGCCTCCTTCCTAACGGATGGGGAAAAAATCAACACCGTAAAAGGGAGAGGATGAGCAAACAACAAACGCTAATAATCTTGTATATGAGCGCCATAGCACGGCAGCGGTCACTTTCCGAACCACAATTTGAACCGCCTTTCACGAATGGAGAATGGCGTTTCACAGAACGGGGCCGGTGCCACGGCTTGGCGCTAAAATCGTAGATTCTCGTTAGTGCCTAGATTCAAGAGCGTTTCTAACTGGTCGATCGGAGTCACGTGGTCTATCGGCCGCCGCGTTTCTAGTACAAGCTGCGAGGAGGACGCGAACGCGTCAACCGTCTGCTAGCGTCTCCGAGCGCGTAGCTCAGCTCCACCGTCTGCTATGCGGAGAGCAAGTCGTCTGCTTCGTGCGCAGGAGTTACGGTGACGTCAGAACGATGGCGTACTCTGATTGGTTGTGATTGAAAGGATAGCGGGTAGACCTCAACGCTATGATGCCTTAATGTCTTCCCACACTTTTTTTTTTTGTTGTTATTTGAATTAGCCAATAAGAGCTCGGTGTTTTCACATCTTCGCAAGCCCCGTGCAAGGAGCAGACGAACTTGCCCTCCCCATTCTCGCCTCGTTGTGCGGCCATGCTCACATGCACACTAATAACCGATCTGCGCCCGAGGTGTCCGCCATCAAATTGCAGACGCTCTCCATGTTGTGAGTTGCTCACACTCCTAAATATTAGAGAGTTTTAGTAATACGTATAGGAGCAAACGCAGACCCCATACGTTAACGTTAACGTTGCGTCCTCCACACTGCGCATGCGCCATACGTACGTACTGCGGCGAGCCTTGCGTACGTACGCTCGCTATCGATTTTTGCGAACGTACGTAGCGGTCCCCTACGTGCCATCTCGTTGCTCTCGTCGCGCACGGGAGAGCGCGAGACTAGTCCCCAGTTTGAAAAATGGCGGCGGTGAGGCAAACCAGCGGAAGTGCTACGCGCATTGTACGGGTTCGCTTTACCATTGAAGATGACATAAACCTCCTCAAAGAAGTCAACGCGACGAACCCTTTCGAGCACCCATAAAGATGGGTGTCGATAGCCAAGAACGTTGGCGACGCCGTCGAACCCAAAAAGGTGTTTACCGTGCGGTCGGTATCAAAAAAAAAAAAAAAGACAAAACACGTACACAGCAGGCAAACGGAAACACGCACTTCCGTAATAAAGCGAGGAGAATCGGGGCTTTGGTTTGGCTTGACCGAATACCCGCCTTGGATTGTTTGAAGCAGTTTACAGGAGCACATCTAGATGGCGCTACAAGTCTTTACGTATGCGTTCTTCTTCCCCTGTACTAAAAGTGCGTATTCGACGCGCTCCGTAACGTTCCGTCGACGCAACGTTAACGCTAACGTAGGGGGTTTGCGTTTGCCCCTATACGTATTACTAAAACTCTCTATTAGCTTTCCAATTCCCCTCTGTCGTTTGCTCCTCTTCACTTTTTTACGGAAAAAAGACAATTGTTTTCGGGATTACATACTAGGTTTTCTCCGAATTAGGTATGATATATGGTGGCGAGTGCTTGCCGCGACCACTGTGCTTAGCGGCGACGGATTCGGTTATTACAAAAGTAAAGGCCGCACACTGTTAAGAACCAGGGAAGGGGGGGGGGGGGGGTTATATACATACACACTGACACGTAAAACCGCCTGCAGCCTAAAAAAAAAAAAGAAAAAACAGCTTTCGATAATAGCAACGTCTTCACCGTACGAGCGGGCAAATATTAGTCAGCTACAGGCCGAGAGAAATCACAGAAGCTGTAATTTGTCACGCGCCTATAAAACGCCCCTGTAGCGAACGCCCAGCGTGGAAGTATATGTGCACGTCGGGGCGGTGGCCTGGCGATTGCGTGGGGCACCCCTGCGCCTTCTCCAGCCACTCTTCCCTAACTCAATTTAGGGAATGGCTTCATGGTAGCGAGTCATCCACTCCGTCCAATAATTTTCATGATGGATGTCGGTACAAGGCGCCGACGCCTGACTGCATCGCCACCTGGCGGACGGATCGGATTTCGTATCAACGTTATCGCCACCTAGGGCCGTGCCTTTTGCTTTGCGGTCCTTCTTTGTTTGATTTAGATGAGCCTAATTAAGGGTGGGACTACGTGTCACAACGAACCACTCCCTTTGACTTGCGGGTGGTTTTGGATAGATATATTTTTTTTTTTTAAATTTGATTTTTGTGTTGTCTTTGTTATTTGTTTTGGAGGGAACAAGAGGTGGAGAATTGGGTTTCCGTTCTACAGATATTTTCTGGGACGATCTGATGAAAATGCGTGAACTACACGTACGTAGTGATGTGGCCTGTGTTTGGTGACTGGCAACCTTTTTCTTTTGACAATAGGTATACCGATTTCGTGTTTCCGAGTGAACACGATTGAACACGAATACTACGTGAGCGTACAGCTGTTACTCTTCTTGGATTGGTGCTTCGCTGACTGAACATGGTATCTAGTCGAACGCTGACGCTCTGTTCGGCTACGTCAGGAGTGCGCTGCGTCAGAAACGCAGCCAAATAATTAATGTCATCACCTTGAGTTTAGCAATTTTCAACTTAGCCGCTCGGAGCGCGACGGTTGAATCTCGTTCCCAGTAGCAACCACTCTTTCGTAACCCATCAGGGCTCATAGCTGAAGCTAAGGCAACAAATCAAGCTGCTGATATACAGTTGAAAGATGAACACCCGAACTGGAGGGACACATAGCTGACTGTGGGTGGTTATTTAGCTGCCACACTGTTGGGATCTCTAGCTAAGGCTAAATTGATATTTTGATTATATCCCGTGTTACGCCTTCTGAATGCCTTCCTAGAACAACAGTCGAAGCCTTCAGCTACTTGTACGAGAGTATCGAAATTCCATCCAACATAGCAGGATGCTCGGGAAAGCAACGGTACATACACCAACTGGACAAGCTCGGCATGTCCTAGTCTGCATTTTTAAATATTTAGCCTAATTTGAAATAGTAACTAACTAGTTCATCGACTGATCCCTCCCCTTTAATGTGATATTGTTCGCACGCGTAAAAGTAAAAAAAAAAAGAACAATAAAAGTAAGAGTTTATGGTGACGTCGATATCACGTGACGTACCGCGTGGTTTTCCCTAATTTCAAAATCCGCACGGTCGCTTTGCGCAGGGGGAGATACAAGCACGTCTTCCAGCAAAGCGGTAAAGGCGAACCACTGGACAAACTGCCAAATAAATAAAGCGGGAAAAGATGGGGTTCGTTCACTTCATTTCCTCCATTTCGCCGGCCGCAATGAACAAAATGAAGGAAAGAAAAAGGGGTTATGGTAGAGAGACCATAACCTCCTACTCTCTCCCTCTCATTCGAAGCCACCACATCAAAAACCAGGGGTCTTTCTCGCGCTGGCCAAACTCGCCCATAAATCCTCATTCCCTAAACGAGGGGGAGAGAGAAGGAGAGTGAAAGAGAACGCGACGAGTCTCATGGCCCACATTTTTATTAATGGCGTCAGTTAACGAGCTCTACTGCTGCGCCCCGACCCGCCGAATCGTATCGGACAACTGCCCGCTGTCCCCCGCCGCCGCCGCCGCCGCCGATGGCCGGACGAACCGGACGGACACCAAAACTGTCCTCGCAACGTTTTTCTTTTTTTCTTTTTCATTTCCACTCCCTTAACTTTCTTTCCCCATCCTCGACACTCTTATTCCGTTCCTTCCTTATCCCTCTTTACTAGATTTCCCTTTTCCCCTTATCAGCCCTGCTCTTGTTCCCTTCCTTCCCTATCCCTCCCTACTCTCCTTCCTTCACTTCCCTACTCTATACATAGTAAAGTCCCGTCAATATAGACACCTCCGTTTTCGCCAAAAAGTCGTCCATAATCGGAGTAGTTCATATTAACGCGACAAAAAATGCTTGTGTTTATTCAGCTCGTCCCTGTCCCCTGCTTTCCTTATTACTTCATACTCCTTCCCTTTCTTCCCTACCCTTCCAGCTCTCCTTCATCTGCTTCCCTATTCCTTCATACTCCCTATCTCTCTCTCTCCTTCCCTTCCCTATTCTTTCTATAGCCTACTTTTACTTCTATATCTCTCTACTCTCCGTTCTTGTCTTTCCTATTCCTCCATATTCTCCTTCCTCCCCTTGTCTATTTCTTCATAGTCCCTTACTTCCCTACGCCTCATTACTCTCCTTTTCTTCCTTTCTTGTCTCTCCCTACTCTTTTTCTCTTCCTTACCTGCCTTCCCTACTCTCCTTCCCCTTCCTTCCTTAATCCTCCTTACTTCAGTTTCCTTCTTTCCGTTTCTTTTCTGCTATCCTTCTCTTTACTATTCCCTCTATTTTCATTCTCTGCTATCCTTCACCTCCTTCCCTATTCCTCCCTACTCCAACCCCATTCCCTTACCTTCGCTATTCTTTTCTACTCTCCTTCCCTTCCCTCGCTATTCTCTCCTACTATCCTTCCCTTCCTTTCCTCTTGTTTCTCTCTGATATTCTTTTCCCTTGCACACTTTCCCTACTCTCCTTCCTTCTCTTCCCTATTTTTTTCTTACGTCCTTTCCCCTTCCTTCTTTTCCCCTTTCCCCCCGAAATCCCCTACATACGCGGCGGACCATTCCACGACTTTTCGGGCCGTCACCGCCGCCGTTATATTTTAGTTACGGCCCATTAATAAAGTCGTTCTTTTCCCCCCCGCGAGGACGGCGCCCGCGGTAAGAGCCGACAGCGGTCATTCCCCGCTGCGCGAGCCTCCATCTACCCGTCGCGGAAACTAGACGGCGAAAATGGGGGAGAGCCGAAATTGGGAGATAACTCCGTCTCATTGTCCGACCGGGTTTTTGCGGCGTAGATTACCGACAACAAATAAATCAAGGGTTGCTTCCCTTTTTTTGTTTTGTTTTTGTTCCTCGAAGACACTGGAAAGCCGTGGTTGTGGCTGGTTACCCTCATTTCATGTTTCGGGTGTTTAATTCGTGGTGGCGTTCAGAAAGAAGCGACTATAGACCAGTTGTTTCATGGGAACCGCCATGTCCGCCATGTTCGTTTATGCTGACGCCATGACACAGTAGAGAGGCTGCGCTTTTTGCAAGAGTGAGTTTTCTTTGAAACCTTCGCACATATCGTAGAGCAAGAACTTCAGAAATGCAGCCACAAAGCTCCAAGAACAACATCGATGCCAAAAGTGCGGTAAAAACCAAAATAAAAATCTTGTTTTATGAGCAGCCACTTTCTTTAAAAGAGCGTTCGTTTGAGATTATTTTTTCCCCAATTTATTGCTGGGGGCTATAGGTTTCGAGCACTGGTCTACACACCAACTCATGTTTACAAACAACCTGAGCGCCCCTAGCGGACGCCACCGGCGCCGCGCATGTGCGATGGAGTGTGGGCAAGAAGCTCGCCGTCGCCCATAAACATACCATTGAAATGCGATGTTGTCGGTGTGAGTCCCCCTGCCCTTTTTCGCGTTCGAATTGTTGATTCTACGTCTTCCTGGCAATGCCTGACTACTGAACGGCCTCAGCGAAATTACCGAGGCTCGTTATACCGAAAAGCTTCGCGTGAATATTGCGACATGCGGCGAATCGTTCCGCGTGGACGCCGCAGAATGGACGCTGAAGCCTGATCGGCATGATGAGATTTCGCTCGCAATTTACAGTCACGACGTCGCTCGGGCTGCAAAAGCGTGAATCGCAGCTGAGATGGTCGACGTCGATACTGAAAATCGCAAGCAGAATCGGACCAAGTGAGTCAGGCATAACAAGTCGGTGATGGCCACTGGTAAAAATGATCAACATCTCCTTGTATCTGCTGTTTACATCAATCTGCTTTCCAACCTTTAAACTTAAGTCTTTTGAGGACTGCACTTACTTCTTATCGCAAGTACCGGGCCAACACTTGGTCTACGCGTGCCGGTGTCGTCTACAAAGAGCAGATGACAAGCAGAAACGTTTGAAAAAGCAGACGACAGTTCGAACGACCATGCAGCCGTTTTAACTTGAAGACGCGCTGAACGTAGTTCGCAGGTGGTCCGTACAACTTGACGGTTTTCGGGCGTTCATGATGGAACAAATCAAATAAATCTGATGACCACAAGTATTTGTGAATTCAACCCAAAGTGCTTCCCACCCAAGCAATCGTGGTCCGACGGTGTCTGGTTTTCCCTTTTTACGGCACATATCCACGTTCTCGGACGTACCGTGCACATGAAAACTAACCTTCGAACCTTTGTCGACTCTTTCGGTAGAGCCCCAGTCGCGGCGCTTTGACGAGAAGGCAGGTTTTTGTCTGGTTCCTTTGAAATGAACGCAGGAAAACAGGTCTCACATGGGGACTTCCGCCCACAGCCCTAGACCGGAAGTCCGCCCGACGTGCCACCACCGCGCCGTGACGTAACAGAGTTGAGTTCGTGTATATAGACGTCTCCAACGTTATTCGACCAAGTAACGTTCAGTGCCAAGTCCGGGTGTAACTCAACGCCACGTCGCGCGACTGCGTTGAGTGACACCACGGGTGATGTAACATCACGCTGCCCACATTTGAAAATATCTCCCTAAGGCATTCTGCATACAAGGAGTTTTAAACGGGTGGTGAAAGAAACTAGCGCCTTCACCTTTTTCCTTGATATAGGCATTCTGTGGACCTTTTCATCTCTGTTGTTACCCAACCGGGGATTAGAGGGCGCTGGCACACTCGCCGCCATTGGATGGCTCCAGTTTGGTTAGTTTCGGTTTCTGCGCTTTGGCGGCTGTGGTGGTGTTTTATGTGACTTTCGCTTAGGTGTTTGATACAGATGTGTCCGTTGTGGCAGACAAAAATAATGCATCAGTGGTTCTGAGTCACTTGAGAACTATGATGTCGTTTCTAACCATAAATGCTGACTTTTACGAGCACGGTGCATCTGCTGATGCTTGTTGTTTTGCTAGTACCAGTTTCGGTGGATAACCATCCGAGCTGATGCACGGGGAGGATTCCATCGTCTATTGCCGTAGCCACTGACCCTAGTTTCCGGAAAAATAAACTAATGGAGAGCATAGTAAAAATGCAGATCGACAACCTGATTACCAATCTGCTGACTTGCGTTGAACGGAAGAAGTCGCTGCTCACTGTTTGATTTTAGCGGACACCAACCTTTTGTGAACTTCAGCAACTGAAATAGCCTCCCATAATAACGCAGATAATCTAGAAAAAGAACTAATATCGCCTCGAGCTGTTTTCTTTATAAAAACGAAAGTACTCGATAAATATTTTGATAGTCCTTAATAGGCAGGATGGGGAATTATTTTACCTATCGTTCCTGCAAATGTTCTTATTAACAACATTTCGCAATGCTGGCGTCAGGAAATAGACTGGTTTGTTTACGAACATATGCTTACGTACGTATACCCAGGATGCGATGTAAGTGAATCGAACGTCAAGTGGAAGTCTGACGTCTGTCTTGCTTCAAATCCACGAAATGGTATTAAAGGGCGCCAGACAAGTAACCTTCGACAAGTTTGGCTGAAGTCGAATGTTAGGCACCCCTGAGTGAACTTGCGTAAACAAATCTTTGTTCGTTAAATTAAGTTCACTTTTGTACATTTCCTCAACAATAATGCTGCGCTCGGGTGCTTTCTTTTTCTGCATATCAAACATCGAGAATCCTCGGCACTTTCAAGTCTCAAGCTGACCGAATAATGTGACTTCTGTTTTGCGGATGGAGGCGACCTAGACAAAGCCGCCGTCCCCTTCAACTCGGATCTCGAAACGGTCATCTCGTCCCTCCCCTCAAGACAAAGACCCCACGGACAGACCGTATAAACGGACTCGGCGAACCATCGCCCGGAAATCGTCATGCACTTGGCTTCTCAGCTGGAAAGGGACAGTTTATCGAGTCGTCGGCGCTAACCAAGTTAGAGAAGCGGCAGCAGGCTCCGGTGCTTGATGAAGAGTGCGATCGGGCGGGACGATTTTTGGGAAGCGGACCGGGCAAGAGACACCAGTGGCTCCGTTTTACTTCACGATGGACCGCACTTGGACGCTACGGGCCACCGGACAGTTCCCGAGGTGTGCATCTTTCTCATAGGACAGCCCTGTCGCGTTGATGGTACAAAAACTAGAGACTTTTAGGGAACCGTTTGTGCACATCCGATACGGTATACGATAAGTCCCCGGTACGAACGACGCATTTGCGAGTCCCCTGTGGTATAGCGCATGCGAAGTTCGTACCGTATCGTGCAGAAACGGTTCCCTAAAACTTTCTGTTGTTTGAAGACGCGTTCCGAGCAGACAAATGTAGGAAGGAAACATGCTTGGGAAGATGCTCGAGGCCTGTCACGTGACACTCGCGGGGCTTTCGATTGGTTTGGGTGGCTTGTAGTGCCCTCTTCGGTCCGTCGCAAGATTAAACGGACTATGGACAGCGCCTCGTGAATCGATGCGGACGTTTCTTACCCTCGCCGGCGCTCACAAATGGGGCGGAAAAACGGAACCGGACGTCCGTGTTGCCAGACGACGTAGAGGCGGCGGGCGCTCGGCGGGATTGATGTCGCTGCCGATGCGTTCGCGACGGGTGGTGCGGGCACCGCCGCGCGGCGACGTGCCTTCGTTAGAGGGGTTTTGCGGATGAGTTTGGGTCTGTGGAATGACTGGTCGGGGTCGACGATGCGTCACCTCAATTACCGCTTCGTCTTTCTGAAGGGGAAAGACGGCCATTATTTACGAATCAAATCTCTGCCGCCTCTCGGTGGACGACGACCGGCTGGTCATTTGGTATTTTTATACGAGCGATAGAAGAGCGCACAGGGTGCCAGGTTTGTGTCTCTCTCTAAAAGGAAGATGTAGTCTGCGTATTATCCTTTACACGGTATGTCAGGGCGTAGTTAATGATCGAATACATACGGGTACAGACGCAAATATAAAAAGCGGGTCAGGGGGCAGTCACTACGGTAGACTGATGCCTGGTTTAGCCGATCATAGCGCAACAAATGAAGATGGCGACCTTCGTAAAGTTGTGACTGCTTGTTTGGCCCCATTAACCCGCGGCGTCGGTTGCGCCCTGACTTAAGACGCAACAAAGTGTAGTTTGAATTATTAATTTCTTGAAACTTACGACAAGCCTGTTCAAACTGAATTTGTGTAGGCGCTATATGTCTGCACAAGGCGTAGGCATAATCGCTGTTGGTAGGATGAAATCGGCTCACTTAAGGCATTCCGTCAAAAGTATGAATTGCACTTAATAGAGTTTTAACGACCATTACTCCGAAATGCCTCCGCGCCTGCTGGAATATTCTATTAATACGAAGTTTCTGCCCCATACTCAGACTCATCCTACGATCGACTAAAGCCCAATGTTACAGTCTGCCGGGTCCAATCACGAGCCCGTTAGAAACCACGTGGTGTATTTGTTCCGCCGTATGTGTCAGTGCGCCAAACTCGCCTCCGCTTAATCCGACGGTGAGTTTTTCGTCTGCTTGGCGAGCTCTCGCGGCGGCTCCGTCTGCTTGCTACTACTGAAGACTACCGAAGGGATTAAAAACCGTCTTAAAGCGATTTGGCGAAGAGGACCCGGGATCAGAACCAGTGGCGACTGAAAAATGAAGATGAGTCCTCCGGTCGAGTGTTCGACACGGGAGCGTATGTGTGGACCACGTGCGGAAGAGGGATGTACGGGTCCGGATGCGTACACAAACATTGGATTGGATTGGAATATTATGGCTTAGGCGAAAAGACTTTAAGTCAGTGTTGCCTGCGCACCCTCCAATTTCTCCAAACAGTTGACATATTTACGAAATGTGGCATCAATGTTTATGAAGCTAAATACCATGTACCTTTACTTCACCAATATACCCCTACAAAAACCTGTAGCTAAATTCTTTTGAATTTTTTTTTAATTTTCTGGAATTATTGAATTTCTTTTTAAACTTTTTTTTAAAATGTTTTTTAGACTTTGTTTTGACAACTTATTTAACTCCTAGTTAAAATTGGCCGCTTAAATTTTTTAGTATACCTTCTTACATGCATTCTTTTGAATTCCTTCTTACATAAATTTTGTTGAATTCCTTTTGACGGAACCGCAGATTAATTTAAAAAAAACACTCAATTTTTTAAATATATTTTTGAATTTCGTTAGGAAATAGTGTCCTCTTTGGTACATACACATCCCATAAATAAGCAATATAAACAAACACAAACACCATCAAGCACTCAACACCAGAAACACAGTCCTGTCGACAGCACCAGAGCCTTATATAGCCTACATATTGAAGGTAATCCTTTGGCCGGTGACCACCTCAGCACTTACTAAGTTTCCAAGTCTCCGGTCTCCTTCTCGGAAGTCTGTCAAAGGGAAGACAGTGTTTCGAAGTTCATGGACTCTATCTCTTACTAAAAAGCATTGGTACAACTAATAATAATTTCGTGTAATCGCTAAAACAACATAAAAAAACGGCTCATGGAACAAATGTTATCGCTTCTCTGCATAGCTCCACTCAGGACGAAGCCAGTCAAGGTGGTTGCTCCACTTTAAAATAGTTATTTTGCTCTTTTTTACTAGTTGAATAGGGTCAATAATGCCACGATAGTCATTTACAAAGTGAGAACGGCTGGGCGTGTTTTTCGGCCTCCAGCACGCGCCCCATGCCTTCCGTCGTGCTTTGACTGCGCAGTCGAGCTTGAAGGCCGCGAGACGTCGAAGAGCTGTCAAGGATAGAAGGCTCGCGCTGGAGGCAGGAGAACAGAAGCTCCTCCTTAGGGTTCTCAGCTTGTCAGAGAGTATTGAGAAACTTAGTGACTTTTGACATTTAGTCAAGATGTATAATGTTCAATAAAAAGTCAACAGAAAGTTTGTAGCTTTTCTTTTGACACTGGCTACAGAAAGTCAACTGAATAATTTAAACACGAAGTAAACAGAACGTCTGCAGTATTTCTGATAACCCTTTCAACAGGAAGTCAACAGAAAAAGATCCAACGTAGAGTTAATAGAAAGTCAATAGCTTTTCTTTTGACTCAGACAAAAGAAAATTATAAAAAAGTAAAAAAAAAAACAACAAACTTTCTGTTGACCATGTCAACAAGAAGTTAGTGAAAAGAAAGTAATCAGAGTGAACAAGAAGTCAACACATTTTCAATAAAAAGTAAAAAAAAAAACTAAAAAGAACATCCGTCATATATCGGACCCCGCACACAATTGCAGACCAAATGAAATAATAAAAAAAGGTCTCTTTTTATAAAATAATATAAAGAAATAATGCCAATAAGTTTTTTTTTTATATTTTAGAAAATAACTTACAAAAAAACCCAAAAAACACGTCGTTACAACTTCTTTTTAATTTTTTTATAAATAAGTCTACAAAACAAAATTTATTGTTTTTTCCTTTTGAATTTTTCTTAGAAAATAACCCACAGAAAAACGTCTTTACAAGTTCTTTTTAATTTTTTTTTATAAATAAGTCTACAAAAAATTTCAATATTTTTTCTTTTGAAAGTTTTTTGACAATAGTCAAAACAAAGTGCGTTTATAAAGGAATTCAGTAGGATCGCGGAAAGTCAATAAGAAGTCTAAAAAAAATTAAAAATAATGTTGAAACCCGTTTTTGTAAGGGAAAAATAGCGCGCTATCACAACAGCGCATCCAATGCGTATACGATTAGAGCTCTTCCTACTCTACGAATCGGAATTTATTTCGCGCGCTCTTTTGCCATGCGGATGCACGCTTTCTGAGGTAGTGCTCCGCCCGCCCGCCTTCGGGGATCAGTACATCGTGCAGGTGGTCTAAAGTCCTTGCACGTCACATCATATGGCACCGTACCAGCTGCCACTGCTCTATACCAGGCCCCTTTGCCCTTACTTTCGGCAGCATATACATTTCGCACCACCAAATTTGTTCTTCTCGGCAACCCTTGCCGAGATTAAGAAATTCGATGGGGCTAAGTGTACACTGCCAAAGAAGCGGGCACCACAGCGTGGTCCGGAGTAATGGCGGCGGATGTGACGTCAACGCAAGCCATCTATAGTACGCAATAGAAGGGGGAAGCGTGCAGGGATTGCTAACGCATCACTTATCCCCCCCACAAACACACACGCATGCCCTTTGCCCGGCGCAACGCCATTGCTCGCGCGCCCTATGACGTCATTCCAATAGCCGTGGACTACTGACGTTTTATGGTGCTACCAAAACCAACAGGAGCAAGCAAAGTCCGTGCAGCGCTTCCCGTATGAAAATCTCGCTTTAAAATATTTCTTATAATGCGCGCGCGAAAACCACGTCCGATTTCCGGCGGCGATCAGTGGGATATATATATAGGTGACAGTCAGCTTCCCCCGTTTGAGGCCATTCAGGTGCCCACCATGACTCGCTGTGAGATACTTTCCTTCGGTTGATTAGACGCTTGTATACACAGAAGCGAAAACTTACGCCGTCTCCTATCAATAACCGGAAGAAAGCCAGACCGCTTGAAAAATATCTGCCCTTAGACGCAGACACCCCGCCCCAACCACAACTACACACCATCCAAGAGGGCCGGGGTGAAGTAGGAGGACGTATCGGATGTTGGAAGTACGCAACCCAACAAAAAGAAAAAAAAAGTTTACTTCTTTCTTTGGATAATCAAGTTCTTGGCAACAGGCGCCTTTGAGAACCCGCAGTCCCAGACCACGGACTCGACTCTGCTCCCTGTGCCGTCCTTTTCGAACCAGAACCCCCCTCCCCTTTCCCGTCGTTCACGGTTTCTTGAACACACGATGAAAGAAACTCGCACAATGCAACCGGCTTCCTTCGGTGCTGCTTTTCACGCGGAGCGGTATACCTCGTTTCTTCTCACGATTGGACCGCAGTGGACGCTACAATCTATCGGAGCCAACCGAATGCCGTGCCAGTGTCACGCAGACTTGAACGTAATGAGCTACGTGTACCTCGTTTTTCTTTTTACCGAGGTAATCATCTGGTAACTTTTTTAAAGAAAAGGACGTGTAAGCAACTCTCGTTACTTTTTGATGAAGTAACTAGAAATAGAATCTGGTTATTCCGGACGGGAAAATCTACAACGCAAGCACTTACCCAACATAGTTCTCACCCCAGCTCGCGCCCGTAATTCGCACGGCGAGAACATGCTAGGGGGGGGGGGGGGGGGGGGGGGGGCATAACAAGACGTGCACAAGGTATATGTTAGTATACTGCCACAGTTATCCCCGAGCGAACGCGGGTAAAAAGCGAGGAATTATTAACGACGACACATATTGGAAGCGGCAGTACTGCTCCTCCATAAGCACAACTCATTCCGAGTAACAAGAAAATTACGCGTAGCCTTAAAGCTGAGGTAAGGGCTTCCTTTTGAATCAGAGTGACGAGTAACGTACGGGCTTAGTTACTTTTCGATCGAGAAACGGGTAACCGTATGTGTCATAATCTAAACCCTGAGACAAGGAGGATCATCATAACGGACGACACGACACCTATACCATCCCGCCTGCTCACTTTCGCTTCAAGGAGGAATATTATAACGGCAATCAAGTTACTTTATTCTACCAACGCGCACGCGTCTGGCTACGAGCCGTTGGTGCCTTTCCCATGCCGTGTGAATGTAACGTGAAGGTGTGCAACGCGACGTGCGCAGCGCCTAGTCACGTGTAATGTTCACAGCGCGTCAGACTGGCTGGGGTGGCTCGTGGCGTCCGTAGCGGTCCATCGGAAGGACAAAACGGAGTACAGAAGGGAGCCGGTTCGCGACAAACCCAACCAGTCAACCGACCAACCAACACACAAACCGCAATCGCGCGCCTGAAACCCGCAAGTTTCCTCTCTCAGTCCGACTTCCCCTTCCCAAATAGTATACTATTACTTTCTTTAGCATCCTACCTTCTTTTCTACGGCGCCTCTTTACAGTCACCCCCCCCTCCCCTCCTCTCCCCCCCTTTTTTAAACTTATATTCTTATTGAGCCGTCTTTGAGGACGAAATACGAGCTGTTTCTGGTTTTGTTTTTTACTTGATCCAATACCGACTTTTGATTGAGAAAGGACGTGATTCATGAACGTTTATGCAAGCATCAACCGCTCTTCGAAAGCCAGTCTAACCACCGGCGGTGTGGAAACCCTTTATTGGTGCATTAGTCAGTCCGGCAACTGTAGCAAGGCTACTGTGAGCTAGAGGAGGGGTAGAGAGATCAAGCGCCGACGCGTACCATGCATTGCTATGAAGCGGCGAGCGTGGAGAGGTCTCGGATGTACGCGGCGGCGCTGTGGTAGCATAGGCTGGAGGATCTGAGCATTCAGAGGGCCTTCGGCGAGCGGGTTTGGCTTGGCGGCTTTGGCAGCGCGAAGTTCTTATCGTTCAGATCCTTCCCCTTTGTTTCTCTATTGCTTATGTCGAATAAAGTGCAATGCCGAATCGACTACGACTCTGACGACAACGACGACGACGACGACGGCGACAACGCCACTAGCGCAGCAAATGCAATTCAAAGTATTGTCGAGACCTGTTATAACGAAATAGTGGCTACAGCAAAAGCAATCACGATTTCCTATTACCCTTTGCACTTCGTTAACCGAAGTCGGTTATAACGAAATAGCGGCTATAGCGAAGTGACCCTCCGATTCCCGTTGACTTCGTTATAACCGGTCTCGGCAGTATGCGCTACTAAAGCCCAGGCTTTAGTGGCTCCCTCTCGTGCCGTCGACACGAAGTGTTGTAACCATGAGAGTTCGTGAGTTTACCACCCCTCCTCTAGAAGGGCTCGGCTATCAGACAGTTTTATATAGTCGATGCCAGTGAACTTTCTGCCTTTGATAACACTTCGTCGCAGGCGCAGCTCAAACACCCTGC
>NW_024609879.1:125867942-126088927 GCF_016920785.2 Ixodes scapularis | reverse complement strand
AGGGGACATTAGGGACGTTACATCGGAGCTTCTCCCGATACTATCGGTATACAAGTTCCGCTGAGGATTGGGGAAGGACATTGCGTACGGGTAAAAGGGTTCCCCACATCGACGATGCATCAATCGCAATACTGCGGCAGTATATATATATAAATATTCTTACTAAAGAGCGCTGCGAAAGAAGGCTTATAATAGACGTTCGCGATGTTTGTTAAAGAGCGCCACGAGTGTGCGCAGACGGCACGTGTATAGTGAGCGATTTTCGGAATGAAGACGCCATTGCGCATGCGTGGTACATTAGTGCCTCTTGTCTGCGGTCGCAATTAAATGAACTACTCGCATGCTCTGATTCTTGTCTGTCTGCACGGGCGGTCCAAGCAACGAGCGTGTATATATAGCCACAAACGGTGCTTGCACTGCAAGAGTGCGAGTGCTATGGGCGGCATCGGAGAAGGCACGGAGCTTGTAACTTCTTTGGCCCACCTCACGTGAGGGCACTGCACGGGCGCAGGAACCACAGCCGTATATCGGGAGAGTTTTGGCCATTGATTGGTTTGTATTGGCAAGCATATCGTGGTCAAGCACAGGCCGCGAAAACAGCCCCTAGCGGTGGTCGTGAGCTCTACAAAGGGGACTCGACTAATTTAAGCCGTTTTAGCGTCGCTATATAAAGTAAAAAGGTGTAACTCTCGGTGTCTGAAAACTTGGCCCGTGTGAGGGTTTCGTCACGTTCATATTCAACGGTCGAATAAGCGAACGCGCGTTCCAAACCAGAGCAAACTACGTAGTTGCGATCATTGCTGCATGCGAGATTGAACGCTTCTATTTCACGCATTAAATGTCGTTTTCCAGTCTTGTGACGTCGAGGTCTGCTGATTGGTGGACGCTGTGTCGCACTTTCAGATTACGCTCTAAAAGCGCGGGGGGAACATTCGGCACCGCTGAAGGCCCTCACTCCGCCCATTGGCCAAACGTACGGCTCTGACAGGAACCCGATCCGCGCTGCGTCGACACCAGCGCCACCGCAGCTATACGCGTGACATCAGAAAGGAGTGTTCAGGAGCCTTCGATGATGCTCCGGCGCCAAGTGAGCATCGAGTGTGCGTGCGCAGCCAAAGCACGGTGCAAGGCGAGGAGCGCGGGCTGAAGGTTCGAGGGAGATACGGCTCCGCCGTTCTAGCCCTGTCACTGATTGGATGAGAACGGCGGGTCGCTCGTTGGTTTCCGTCGTGCTGTGGCTGCGTGCGCACGCTCGATGCTCACGAGGCGCCGAAGCATTATCGAAGGCGGGCATGCTCGCGCTGAACGCGGGACAACTGAAATTTTCTTCTTGCCGTTCTCGACCTTTCAGGAACTGTGTGCGCTCCCGCTTATTGTGAAATGCAGTATATATATACAGTTCGCACTTCCATTTAACGAATGTAAAGCTACAACAACAACAACAAAGTGATTTAACAACAACAACAAAAAAAACACCTAAGCAAAAAAATGTTTTTTTTTTTTTTTTTTTTTTTACAGGCGACGCGCAATAAGTAGCGAAATCGGGAGACTTGGATTCCCGAGAATAAATAACGCCCGCTTCCCAGCGTTCTTCCCTCACACAAGCCATCCCCATTTTCCCCAAAAGTGAAACCGCCTCCCGATTTGCGGCCCCAGACTCCACCGTGAGCCCCACTTCGCCTTTTCAACGCGGAACGCCAAACCCCATCCATCTATATGAATGAGTACGATCAATACCACCGAGCAGACAAGGCTGGCGCTTTTCACTTCCCCAAAACGTCATCCCCGGTGCATCCAGGCAGAGCCACCTATAGGTGGCGTGAGCGTCGTCGGCGACTCGTGGCCAGCGCGTCGCGTAGCGCGTCTCACATCTAGGCGGGATGTATACACACCTTTTCCACAAGGGCGCAGCCATCTTGAATGTCGTCACTTCTGGTATGCGGTAAAACGCCGTTTGGATCCCTCTACGCGCCGCTGGAAGTTGTTTACAAAGAAATGTGTGGTTTTCACATGTTCTTGTTTTGCCTCACCTATATTTTCTCGCATATTCCAGGTTGAAATGTTCCATTTCTTTTTTTTTTCGTATCGCATACCAAGTACGCAACCCACGTGACTAAGAACGGCGGGAAACAGAAAACGTATTTTCTTATTCACTGATGGCAAGGGGGTTTCGTAGCCTCACTTCCTTCGCACTGTGGAGCGAATATAGATTTCACATGTAAATATTCTAAGCTTAAATGGTAAAACAAAATGGCTAGGTGGCGTAAGCTACCGCCCGATCCAAAGGGCTCAGCCGTATTCATCCATCCATCCATCCATCCAACGATGACGTCACACGCAGGCCTCTTAATACCGCGCGACTCGTTCCTAGCTTCCCATTGGTTCAGTGGGCTCGAGACGGAGTTGGACGCCGTCCCACCTGAAGGCGGGGGGGGGGGGGGGGGGGGGGGGGCGGAGGGAAGGGGGGGGGAGGAGCGTGGCTGGTTGCAAAGTTGGGGAAGGTTATCCCCACCCGCGGTCTGTATCCGTCGTTTGTATTCCTTAGTCTCCCGCGCGCGATTCGAGGAAATATCGAAACCGCTTCCTTTCACCCTACGATGAACCGTTGCAGACGCTGCGCGCCATTCCCACCGATCCGATGCCACGCGAGCGTCACGTGATCTTCGGGAAGAGGAGTAGCGAAGCGTGAGGGCAAGTAGTCACGTGACAAGTTTCGCAGCGCTGGGTTGGCCGGGATGGCCCGCGCATAGCGTTCGCTGGCATCCATATCGCAAGGTGAAATGGGGCATCGAGGTGTGCGTTTAGAACTTCAGACAGGAGACAAACAGCGAACGGGACCGGGGACCGAGTTCGAATAGAATTGAAGCGAAATGAAAACAAAATATAAAGCAGAAGGAACAATGGAGAGGAGGGCGTGGAAAAAGACCGACAAAAGGAACTTTCGAGAAGAGGAAAAGGCGCACGGATAGAGATGGCTATCGATTGATCCCGAGAATGGAAAAGAGAGACGGTATTCGTCTGCGTATACGATTTATACTGCCGAGACCGGTTATAACGAAGTCGGTTATAACTAAACAGCGGCTACACCGAAAAAATCAAGATTTCCCATTCTCGTTTGCACTTTTTCAATGCATTTCTGTCTGCTTTTAGCGAAGGAAACTGAGCGGCTCCCGCGGATTTAGCGAAGAGAAATTGTGTGATACTATAGTATACATGGCATGCACGTGGCGCCATCGCAATCATGATGGTCGTCACTTCCCGCTCTTTCATGCCGAGGAGAACAAGTGCCGTATAACAAGAGACGTGTGCCCGGCGGCAAGCTTAGGGCGGTATCGGTAGCCGAGCGTGTTTGCGCACCGCAGCTCGTGTATAGAGCGAAAGTTCGAGCTGCAGAGCCCACGGGGATCCTGGGCTATAGAACCTCACCCCTGCCCGTTTCGATATGGATGAGCATCGTACCGGCGTGCGGTCGTGTATCACTACTGCGTGGTGCACGTTAAAGACCCCAGGCTAGCGGTTGTACTGCACTGGCTAAATTGCTCATCTGCATGCTGAGACATGGAGTATGCATGCGAAGGAAAGGAAAACAGCACAATACTTTCCTGACGCCTAATGCGGTGTCAAAAAAAAAAAAAAAGAAAAAAAACTTTTGTTTAGATCGTCCGCACCCGGTGCATGGTCCGCACGCCGTGCCTAATCCACACTTAGTGCCAAATACCAACGTAGACATTTATTATGCGCAGAACGCCTTGACAAACGACTGCTAGATTAAAAATCGACAAGAATATACTTTGGTATGCATAAGATACCTCACGTCTTGTCGCAGTAAACGACTTAGAAAAAAAAAATCTAATCCTTCTATATAGTTTGCACCCGGTAAAAATGCCAATTTTTAAACATGTGTGGTCCGAAAAACCGTTACGAAATGACGACCCTTTTGAGTTCATTTTATTTTTCTTTGCGCGTTCTGAAAAGACAAGCACGTAACGCGTCACAATGTAACGAGTTACTTCTACCTAGTTACTTTTTTCGGTTAACGAGCAACCAATTTGGTTACTATTTTTTTAGAAAAGTAACGAGTGACATAGTTAGTGTAGTTACTTTTAAGTCCATATAACGCGCAACGGTATCTCGTTACTTTTAAGGAGCGGCGTGTACAAGACCGTTAAAACAGTTTCATTGTAATTCTAACCTAATAAAGTGTATTCTCCCCTCTTAATTCTAACATGAGTATGCGTCTATTGCGACCTGCACAAAGGCAACCCAAAAAAAAAAAAAAAAAAAAAAAAAAAAAAACAGGGACGTCGCTGTATGCTGGAGGGCCAACACCAAAGCGAATGTCTGTCAAGAGGAGACGAATATCCAGAGATAGAGAATATCCAGATATATTTCCCAATCATGGAAACCGACGCTTCGACCCTTGGCAACGAGATAACGAAAGAGAAAAATAGAACGACAGCGGTGGAAACAAATCGACCCCCGCGGTCAGAGTTGCGAAGCTCGCATTCGCCTCGAAGGATGACACGTTTTCGAAGCCGCGACGTCAAATTCAAGGAGTTGCAGACAGCGGTTTGTGAACTTCCCTCGTTAACAAGCGTGTTACACACACATATACAAGATTTAAAAAAGCCGGGAAAGTTACATTAATGCGGCTTGCGCTGGTGAGTTATACGGCTGCAGGGGGACATTATGTGGGTGGCTAATCTTTACGATAAGTCGGTTAATTATTCAAAATTCGTTAATTGAGTTTTTTATTAGTGGAAATAGACATATGGTTCCAATCAGAAACTTGCTGGGGATCATCGAAAACCACAAAATCAGTAATTTTCAGAAAGACTTCGAGCGCGTGACAGCCGTACACTAGTACACTAAAGTTACCACTCGTGGAGCAATGTTAAAAATGAAAAGCGCAAAACACCAATGAAAAGAAGAGGGGACAAGACAGAGCGTTTACTCCGACTGGGTGTTTAATGCATTCCGGCCAACTAGCCCAACAGTTAATTTGATGGAGCAGGTACAGGGCTAGGGGTTACGGAACGTGGTTCCGGCCTGCACGTGACTTTCCTAAGAGCTCTCAGCTCTAAAGATGCACGATAAATGTCGTTCAACTTGGGGGGAGAACTAATCCTTTTACGTGGAAGTTTGAATAGCGTATGCTGGCAGCTCGTTTCCCGGCCGTTTTGTCTATACTCTGTTTCAATGTAACTGGACAAACTTCAAAGCTCAGAGATGCTGTGAGGGAATCACAGTCGCGGAGCAAAGCACGCGGCAGCTATTTTTAGGAGCAGTACCATAGCCTCCTCTATTCGCAACTCCAACGCCCTATAGGTGGCGGGGCGGTAGTTCCAAGATGTCGGAAGAGACGGGGATAGAATCTCAAGGATATCCCGTGCGCCTGGTCGCGCTGACGCTGTTCAGCGCGCTTAAAATGCTTTATTTGTCCACAAATGCGAAGCGGTTAGGGAGGGATCATATTAAAGGTGACGGAGATGCTGATGCACGTTAGGAAAACGAGCATGTTATTATTTAAAAGTTGCAGAAACCTCAAATTGCAAAGCTTTGTGGTGAGCGAGCGTGTTTTAGGCGCCGGCCAGGTTACTGTTTGTGGCAGAATATTTTTGAAGGTAATGAAGATATGTTTGCGCTTTGCCTGGCCATTAGTGCTCTAAAAAGAAAGCCGCGAACGGTGACCGTCAAGCTTCGGAAGAGCAGCGTTCACTGTATTGGTGTCTTCGCGTCACAGCCTCACAACTCGCTGCTCACCGTCTCGGTTTTAGTGTATTGCAACACGTAATCAAGCTGCTCTATGGTTATTGATAGAAAGTTTGTTACTGCAGGGCTGTAGCCTGCGGTAACAAAATGGTACACCGCACGGTATACCGTGCGGTGTACCATTACAACCGCAAGCTCGCGCTGCGCCTTTGAAACACTATTTTCAGTGCGCTCCAGGAGCGTTGCCGTGCTCATCACTCAGAAAAAAAAATGTTGTAGCTTTTACGCACCTTGTCACATATTCGACACCTCAAAACTTCAGTTCGCCGTGCAGCCCACTGACGTCAAACTGACGGCCCCAGCTTTTACGAGAGGCTTGACGACGGCGCAATGTAAGATATTAAACAGCTAAAATACGCATCAAAAAGTGCCGAAAAAAAAAAAAAAAAAAAAAACACCGAAATTTTGCAGTAAAGCAAAAAAAAAAAAAACGATTAATTTTTTTTTTTGCGGTCATTTACACTTATTTAGGCTATTTAATAAGTTGCACAATTCGGCTATGAAGCCGCTCGTGAAATTTGGTAGCGCCGGTTGAACGTCAGTGCGCTGTACGTCCAACTGAAGTTTAGGGGTGTCGTACGCTATACGAATACTGCCTATAAACATAATCGGCGTGTTTAGGGGGTTTATTTATTGCTCTATCAAAAATAAATATTTTAATTTACCGCGCATTTTTTTTTATCGTGTTATTGGCAACATTGCGGTCCCTCTGGCCAAAATTGAGCGTTCTAAGCTCTTGTCACGAACGGCTGGTTAACACAGACGCGCTTAAAATGCTTCGAGCATTTCTTTATTTGCTTTGTAATTACCTGAAAGCAAGTACGGGTATTCTGCCTTTTTAAAGTGCTTGGAATAAATAGTCATGTTCCTTGTAACGGCCTTAAAACACGAACCCATTCCCGATTTGTGTTACTCGACATACCGTTGCGCGACGAGTTTTCTCTTACTTATGGCAAAGAATAGACTTTATGTAGACCGTACTATAGAGTTCATCATTAGCGGGAGCGTCTTCCGTCACGTTGAGCACAGATTGAGCTGGCGGTCATGCACAAGACCAGAAATCCGCAGCGTGTGCGATACGCGAAAAGTCCCTCATGAAATTAGACATCCCGGTCCTTCGTGCAAGGCTGTTTCAAGGCGGAGCACAAGAATTCCTTTTTTAACGCGCTCACTTTTTTTCGTTAAAACGGCTTCGCGCATCAAGGCCGACAGTCCCTGCCACCGTTTCCGCGCCGCCGCCGCCGCTGCCGTCCCCGGTCCTCTGGTTCTCCGTTCGTCCGCGGGAGGGCGAGCGGCGCGCTGGAGTTGCGAATACTCACAAACCTGGCAGACCGCCATGAGACGCGGCCGCCGGAAGTGAAAAAAGTAGAGCGGCAGACAACGGATGAGAGGAGAGCCACGTGACGGGCGCCCCGCTGCGGCGAGACGCCGAAACACACTTCTCCCGAGCGATGGAATGTCCGCTCCTGTTCCTCGCGCGTCCTCGCCGCTGCAAAAGCCTGTGCGCTCACTACCAGCTTCCCAGAGAAATGCTCTGTGCTACCAGATCCTTGGGCTACAAATCTGCGACCGGGACGCTATGGCTCCGTCATCGAACTGCAAAGCTTTGTGAGTATAGAGGAGGCTATGACAGTACCCACCACAGTACGTTTCACGAGCCTCGCTACAACAGTCTCATTGGCTCACGGGAGCTTTAGCTTTCTCCGTTTGCCAAGTTATGGGGAAACGACGTCTCATTTCCTTGCGTTTGTTCGCAGTGCACGCAGGCGAAACGCTTGGAAGGACATCGGGTTAGGACACGTGATGGTGAGTGCCGTCATGGCAGTCGCTGGCCAAGAAAGCGAGTCTAAACATTCGTCGACGAATCGATCGTCGACGTGCGGTGCTCGCTTCCATGTCCGTGAGCTGGGTTCGCGGCTGACGTTCTCAAGCACCGAAAACGCATATCACTGTTAAAAATAAATAAAAAATAAAGCTTTTGGAAAAAAAAAAAAAGAAGTACGAAATAGTTTGCTGTATTTTCGAGATGTCGTACCGAAAAGCTGCCGGTTTCTGGATTTCTACACCCTTGTACTAGTTTTTCTTTTGGCGCACTAAACGATATGTCATCAGTAAACATTTATCCCAGCCCAACAATAATTTTTCGGTCCCTTTAAACTAACAGCGTTTTTTTTTTTTTTAATTTTGGTGTAAAGAAAACGGGCAACATTAGCTCGTCGATAGATAACCATCGGTCCCCTTGAACAAAGTGGAAGTCTGAAACAAACCGGCCAGACATCGCGTTCAGCTAGTCTGAACATCGTTGACGCCAACGGAACACGTCCTCAAAATGTGCGGGGAAGCACATCTTGTTTACGGACTATAAGCTGACTACACGTTTAAAAAATAGAGGCTTTTAGCGGCAGTCCGAAACAAAGTGACAGTACCGCGCGGATGCCTCCTTAACCCTAAAGTCCCCAAATCTAGCCCTCAGTAAAAATGGGGAAAAAAGGGGGGTAACAATGACACTACATGATGTTAAGAAAATCTCCTACAAGAGACCGTCACAGCCAGAACGGGAATCTTTTTGTTTTTCCCACATTTACTTCTTTCTTTTTCTTACTTCAGAAAAGGCACACCTAAAATCGAGACCTGGAGGGGCCGAAGGGCACAACTTCAATTTACGCCGTGTCCCTACTCCCTATACTTCGTTACGACCCCAACCGCTATCCCTTTTTTTTCTTTTCTTTTTTTTTCCTTTTTTTGTGAGTGTGTGCGTACGTCCGCCTGTCTTCCCACGAACCGAGCCACTTACGTACATCTTTCTTTATCCACATTTTGTTTTCGTCCCTCCCTCTTTCCCATTTTATTTTTTCCCTCATATACTACCACTTCCGGACTTGAAATTAGCTTATTCCAGATAGTAGGCTGGAGGAGCAATATTATGCTTTCCGATGCCGCTGCCGCAAGGTTCAACGAGTTATTTCGACTCCTTCCCCAATTTCGAAACCAGGTTAGCACACTCTTCCTCTTTCTTTTTTTTTTAATTATCAATATTACTTATCGAGATGCTCTATGTTATGTTACCCTCTTTTTTTTTTGTATTTTTCCTCCTTTCAGTAGCAGCAAAGTTATCGTCAAGCCATCTCGTTGAGAACGTGGGTTCGAAATACCCCGCTTGCTTTCCTCTCTTGCTCTTTTATCAATTTATTTTATGTCCCCCTCCCCAAACCTCTTATTTGTAGCATCTATACAGCTGCTTCCCTCTCTCCATCTATATTCTATATTTACTTTCTGAGCAAACCGTTCCCTTTTCCGACATCCTCTTGATTTCGACGAAATTAAATTCTGCAGTCGTGCGACCGTGTGGCGCCCCCCCCCCCCTCCTCTTACACGCTTCCCAGTTTAATATTATCACAATTTTTGCTGTAACTTTTTTATTTCTATTTTGTTTTTATTATTTTACGCACTCTCCTTACTCGATGTATCCCCCCCTCCCTTATTTTATTTATTTATCTCGTCGATCTCTCCTCTACTGTAACGGTTTGATCTTCTTTTATATAGATCGTTTTATTTCTTTTTTTGGATTTGGGGGGGGGGGGGGGGGGAGCTGCGTGCTTTTATAAGCTCTGCAACCAAGCGTCTAAGAGTAAATTTACCTCTACTCGTAAAAATTGCCTCAATTTATCGCTGGATTGCAAGGAGCGTAGCAGACTTGAAGAGGGGAAGGGGGCGGGAGAGGAGGTGCCTGGTCGGTTCGTGTGCGGCACGCCGCCTGGCACGGCACGAATCAAACGGAAACTTCCGAAATTACATTTTCTTTTCCCCGGGTCTTTCCTTCCCTCCTCCTCCTCCTCTTTCTAGTTATGCACCTCCTTACCCTCTCTCTCTCTTCCTCCAGTCCTAAGAAAAATACGAATGAGAGCAAGACGAAAAAAAGGGACTAGTCCTACATTGAACAGGCGACGAATCCTTCCAGACACGCCATTGCACCAAATTTACATACAAAAAAATCGACGCAACACACACTTGCACACACGCAGGCACGCACCCAAACGCGCGTGCACGCACGCAAACAAGCGCGCTTCGGCGCACCAAGAAGCAACAATCCCCGGCCTTATTATTTATGCTCTTCTCTTGCCCCCCGCCGCGAGCGCGCGATTAGGAGTGCAAAGAAAACGACTCCAATTTTGCTTGCTTCCCTTCGTTCGAACCTTATTATTCTAACGTTCCACTCTGTTTCGACTTATATGATGTACCGCAGGAAAGGCTACAAGCGCGAGCTCCTTGCTATGGGGCACATCTCGGCGGCACAAACTCTCGCGCATTAAGGGCAGCTGCCAACGCTGTAAGCTCGCGCTTCTAGCCTTCGCTGCGGTACAACATAAGGTGAAACGGAGTATAGTACTGTACAAGCGAACGCCGCATTTCCGCCGCACCTCCGCCGCCTTTTTCTTTTTCTTTTTTCTAGACGCGGGTCTCAGAAGAAATAATAAAAGAAACGAAGTTACTGAAGATGAAAGGTTAGGCTTAGCTTGCCTTCGGTCGTACGTATAGAAAGCGACGCTCCGTCACGTTTTCGGGGAAAAAATTTCCGCCATTCACTTAAAGGGTGGTGGCGCCGAGGTCGTTGAGTCAAAGAAACGGAGCTGGTTTGCTGTTGTTGAAAGTGGTGTACGACCACTTTCAACAACAGCAAACCAGCTCCGTCGTGTGGAGCGTCGTGGAAAACGACACTCCGCATCGTTATTGAAAAAAAAGTTACCTTTTTGAAGTATTTGACACGAGGTCCTCCAGTAAAAGAAACGAAGGCTTGCTCTTGACGGAAGTAGCGTACGAAATTGGGCTGTATACAGAGGTTAGGCTTAGCTCACCCTCAATCGCACGTCTAAGAAAACAAATCTGTTGCATTTATAAGAAGAAATAAAATATGCCAGTCCCTCAAAGGGTGGTGGCCCGAGGACGCAGAGTCAAAGAAACGAAGGTGGTTTGATCTTGGCGGAAGTGGCGTACGAAATGGGGTGGCATACGGAGGTTAGGCTTAACTCGCCTTCGGCCCCAGGTCTACAAAACGTGCCTCCGTCGCGTTTTCGGGAAAAAATTTCCTCCAGTTCCACAAAGCGCAGTGGCCCCAGATCGCCAAGTCAAAAAAACGGAGCGAGTTTGCTGCTGGCGGAAGTGGCGTACGAAATTGGGCGGGATACCGAGGTTAGGCTTAGCTCGCTTTCGGTCGCAGGCATTTTTCTGGCATTTTCGGGAAAACAAATTCCGTCAGTCCCTCAAAAGCTAGTGGCCCGAGGTCGTCGAGTCAAAGGAATCGGAGTCGGAGGTGGTTTGTTGTTGGCGGAAGTGGCGTAGGAAATTGGGAGGCATGACCGTCCCGAAAAAAAAAAACACAAAAAAAACCTACACAAACAGAGACGCGAACGAAAATTCGGGAACGTGTCTTACTCCGTATCGACGTTTCCTTCCTCTGCCTAACGATATGAAACGGGAGGGAATAGGAAAGGAAAGAAGACGAAGCCAGTTCCGATATAATGATCTGCACCCGGTCTCAGCGGCTAAGGGTGCCCACCCGTGCGCGGGGTCAAGCGTGTTGGCGAGCCCGGCATAAAGGGGAAGAAGACCCTTCGTTTGGCCGAGGCGCCTGGCGCTCCTCGGTAATCAGCTTAGCGCAGGCCGGAAATATACTGGGAGGACGGGTAGAAACACGTGCTCCCTTCTGCCGCTGCCTCGTCTGCCGGTGTGCTCGCTGGTCTCCGTTCACCGCCAAGCTGACAGTGCCGTGGAAGCTACGATGATCCGAACTTGATGTCGAACCCGAGGCTCGGCGAATCTTCGAAGTTCGACGAAGTTCGTAGCTTACGCACAGTGTTGTCCGACTTCTACACAAAAGCTTTCGAATTTCGGGAGAGAGATAATGTAAAATCTGGTTTATTTCTACGTCTTGTACAACGAGTACCGACGTTTGCGCAATATAAAAGCGAAGATATGTGCAGAGCGCGACACTATTAGCGCGAACAAGCGATCGCCGGTTTTTCCAGTTTTTCTCGTTGAAACCAAGAGATGTCATCCAAGTTATTATTGCTACGGAAAGAGCTCATTTAGTTCTATAATGCAAGTAATAAAATTTCGTGCTCGCTAAGACTATTTAGAAGTAAACTGCGAAAATGCGCCGATGTCGTGTTCGCGCTAACAGTGTCGCGATGTGTACTTTCAATGCTTAACGGAGCTTGGGAAAGGGCCAGTTCGTTTACGATGCTGCGATTAAACTGCGCCTTAAAGGATTACAAACACCGAGACTAGAAAGAGGACGCGACATACACAAATAAGCGCAATCGTGTATGTCTCGTTGACATTCTAGTCTGAATGCCGCTAGAGTTGTAGACTCAGTCTTGGTCACGTCACTCGAAAAGCAAGAAAGGAATCGATTACAATTACAATTACTATCGTTTAGAAAAAAAGTATTCAATTACATTACTTAATTTTCACAAGGACCGATTTTTCTGCCGGTTTGAAAACGGGCCGTTCGCACTGTCTGCTTTTCGATTGGAGTAGCCGAATTACAACTACTCGCTTTCTCAATCCACCGATCTTGGTAAATCTTCCACCTGTCGTTAGCCTACTGATTGCAAGTCAACAAGAAGAATAATAGAATTAAAAGCTACTAGAGGGAGTAATCAATTAGAAGGAACTGATTTACACGTCATTTTACCGTACAAGTATAGTACTCGGGGCAGCTCAATCAAAGCGTACTTCGAATGCTCGATTTAATTCGCGAATGTGATGAAACAGTAAAACAATATACCCAACGAACGCTGCACTTTTCCTCCATCGGATGCAGGAGAAAAAAAAAAAGTTTCCGATTTCTGCGTACGGGCAGAAAAGTCGAACTTCAGTCGAACTTCGCTTGCGAAGTTCGACCTAAGTTCGACTATATCTCTTCTCACTGGACCAGTTTCGGCTGCTCAGACTTGTTTAAAACGAACTTCGCTTTAAATAAGTAAATTAATCGAAATGACAGCCCGCTCTAGATGGACAACAACAGCGCCCCTTTGTCTCTGAAGACAGTAATTCCCCTGGCAACTTCCGTGTATAGACCTCGCATACCGTAATAAATAAAAATAAAATAAAAAATTAGTTAACTTGAAGCATGCCGCGGAAGGATCCTCAGCGGAGAAAGTAGTCATTTCATTTGTCGACTACTGACGTCACGCCACCGCGGTGTGGCGCTGCTATCGGCACTGCGCATGCGCAGATACTTCCCCTCGGGCGAATCTGCTTTCTGCGCACGGGCAATGGCCCCCCACCAGGTGACGCGGGCTTGTTTGTAAACAGTGCGTTGGTCGATAGCGAGTCATTGTTTCGTCTTAATTACGTGTACTCACAGGAGCCGAATGGAATTGCGCACGCTCCGTTGGACAGCCAGCGTCGCCGCTTTGTTACGACGTCACAAACGGCAAACAAAACGTAGGAATGAAACCAAAAAGAAAAAAGAAGCTGGTCTTTTAAGTTTGACGCATTGAATGCTTTTTCCTCCGCGAGGCCGAGCTAGTTCCCACTGCACGCCTTTGGGTAAGCGACACAACTCCCCGCTTTTTCTGCTTCACCTTGTTTCTGCTATATATATAGGGCGGGTCGCCTCCGCCGAAGTAAGTGTAGCGTGCCAGGCCGTTTCAAGTGGGCGCTGCAAGTAGAGGTTTCATTATTGTTCATACACACCCAATGTTTTTTTTTTCTTTTTAAACTCCATTAAAAAAATGTAGCAAGTCGTACCACAACAGACAAGGAAGTTTGATGCCAGATTCACACTATAGCCGTGGCGTCAACTTCCTTCGAACCACAGTCACACCATACCCAAAGACACGCGGAGTTTCTCCGCGGACATTTATGACGAACTTGTTCGCGGACACGCCTCAGCCATCTCCGAAGCACGCGTTTGCTTCGTACGCATGTATACGCTTCGAACTCGAGACAGTTTTTGTACGGCCAACGTGACAGGATCCGTCATACGAGGAAGAAGCGCGCTTTCTGCTTACTGTCCCTCGTATGACGCATTCGCAAGCGTTGACCGCGCGGCTTAACAGGGACCACGAAACGATGTCATGACTCTAGCCAAAACAGAGTTTATAAATACCCCACCGGCAATCGCAAAAACCTGATTCTCAGATGCAGCGTAGTGGTCGTTTCTCAGCCGAGTTATCGCCTATTTAACCCCTATCTTACCCACGCGTTCGTTTCGTTTTTTTTTTTTCCTTCTAAGATAATCCGAAAATAGGCAACCTATAAAAAAGATAAAAAGAAATACGCAGATACGGGGCCTATAGTTCCGTGTAGTGAGACTATAGTTTCCGTATTAACCACGAACTCCATCTCAGTCACCCACGCGACGCAATTTGCGACGATCTGAATACGTTGAACGTAGATAAACCGTGCGTCTAGAGGAGAGAAAAACACTGCCCTCTTCGAGGGGGTCGGCGTCCCGGCGTGACTGATGAGCACGGCGCGTGCAGCACGCCCATAGACCCCCATGTATGGCATTACCGCTACGTCCTTTTCCACTTTTGTCCAAAAGAAAAAAAAAGGCACGAAAACGGGCAACGACTACGTCTGCTCCGTTTCACCGCAGCGAACGCTATATATCCTCCGAGCCAATCCGGTGCCACGTAAGTGTCACGTGTCCTTCAAAAGGGGGGCCGCTGCGATGCGCGAGTCAAGCAGGACACGTAAAAGCTGTGTTCCCACATTTGCGTTCGACTGTGACAGTCCGAGTTCGTTGGGGATCTTTCGCACTGATCTTTATGTCTCTTTGCTGGATCGCGTTTGACCAGCTCCGCCTATGGACGGGAATGCGACCACGGTCGGCCATCTTTTTGGTAGAGTTATATCATCTCTAGCCATCATGTACTATTATGGCGGACAGCGCAATGGCGGCGGGCTGCCTCAAAATAGCCGTAGATCTAGTACACTGTAGCGTGGGTGAAATATCGTGCTTGATTGAAGTTGTTCGACGACGCAGATTCTTGAAACCCGGCGTGAACGGTAGCCTCATCTTTAAAGACCCGGCGAAAGTTCTACGAAAGCGCAGCACCGGGGGAAAAGCAGCGCAGCTCGCATGGAAAGCAGACTCCGTTTCGGCGTCTGCTTTCGATGCGACTTTCGACGCGTGCTGTGCTGGTTTTCCCCGGTGCTGCGATTTCGTGAAACTTTCACCGGGTCCTCAAAGATCGGGCCACCGTTCACGCCGGGTTTCAAAAATATGTTTCGTCAACCAATTTCAATCAAGCACGAAATATCACCCACGCTATTTTGATGGCAGCCTGCCACCACACCTGCCACAACGCTGTCTGCCATGGATGGATGATAGTGGCTGCAGCAGCCGTATACCTTGGCTAGAGGTAATATAAAGGCGCGTTCACACTCTTGCAACCGAGTACGACCGAGAGAGACCAAACCGGTTTTTAAGCCTCTTGCGATCTCTTAGGACCAGCTCCGCTCAGCGCATCCGGTCTCAAGAAGTCTTTCTCGGTCGTACTCGGTTGCAAGAGTGTGAACGCGCCTTAACTCTACCGAAAAGATGGCCGCCAGTGGCCGCATTCGCGGAGAGGGGCAAACGCGATCTAGCAATCGTCATAGAGGTCAGTGATCCTTCGCGACCGCTTGCGGCGAATACGCCGATTCACTTTGAAATCGGGCGGTGACTCGCGCCACCTAGCTTCAGATTAAACAATGTGACGCTAATTTAACCTCTCTATCTATATATCCCTTGATCACGAAGAGAAACACCAGCGTTATCGATCGGGTAGAGCCCTGGACACTTACAATCAGCGTCTGCCCCCCCTCCCCTCCCCCCCCCCCCCCCCCCCCACACACACACACACACTTTTTTAAAGTTTCTTTTTTTTCTTTTGCGGCTCGTAAGTTTGGCAATGTTATAAGCGACCGGTTTTTTTTTATGGACAGCGCCCACATTTGATCTCGTAAACGAAGCAAAACCTTCAGTCTAGCTCTACGCAGTTCCAGGGTTACATGACAGGTATGGTGCCAGTGTGCCCAGTGCCTTCCACTGGTCTGCGGTGTGCTCTTTCGTCGCAAGCGGTCAACGCGCCCTGACGCATGTCAAACGCAAAGTCGTGAAACCGCCTTAATGCGTTGCCAGTGTTATAGTTATACTGGCATGGCTCGTTGTTTGCGTCCTTAGGTGACGTGAAACCGTATACACGAGTGGGGAAAGCGAAAACAAAAAAATACAAAAAAACAAAGTTAGAAAAGACGATAAACGCAAGACGTCTCGAAAACTGGATTCCGTGTACCCATATTCAGCGGGCGAACTTAGCCGTGGGAAGAACTACGCATCGGCTCCCCGCTGGCTCGAAAAAGGGGTTCGTGCGAATATCCTGGATGAGGTGCGCCGAGATCGAAGCAGACCGCCACGTGTGGGTTACACGTGTCTCCGGTTATTGTAACTTCGGACAAAAAAAAAATCTTCGAGTATTGTACGGAGAAAATATTCGAAGCAGACCGCTTTCGGTAACTGGAAGAAAATGAGAGCCCTCGTGGCGAAACGTTTTAGAACGAGTCGTTTTAAGCGTCGGAAAAAGGAAAGCGGTCCAGTTTAAGGAAGCGCCGAGTTGCTCCTTGCTATCTTGTTTTGTACTCGGTGTAATCAAAACAAGTGTTTAAAGCAAAGTCTCGTGTGATTGTATCCGGAAAACCACGCGGATCTGCTTCTTTCGGCTACATGTATGCGTCTCCATTTAATGCGTCACTTTCGGCGTGCGATGCCGTCTATTTTACTTCATTAAAGCGCAGTGTGATTGGAGCAAGTACTCCTGCGACTATATCCGAAAAAAAAAAAAAAAAAAAGACAGTTTCTTTCGGCTTTAGATACTAACTCCAGCTAACGTCTCGGCGTGTGCTGCCTTGTGCTTCTTACTTATTGTTATTTTCCTTTTTGCGTGGTAGTTGTTGTTTACAGAGTCTCGTGCGATTATATCGCGAAAAGAGGGCTCCTTGTTCTGACCTTTAGAAACAAGCGTCCAAACAAGAAAAGGTCGGTCGCGTCGCGTCTATTCTGGAAGTTCGCAACCACCGCAACAAACTTAGGAAATCAAACTACTTCAACATTGTAAAACCCGAGACGTGGGACAAAAGGAGAAGAAAAAAGGGGACAACACAAACACAGGTCTCAACAATGTTGAAATTTCACCAGCTCGCTTGCATCTTCTCCGTAATTTCTATCAAACTACTTCCTTCCTCTATCACGAAAAAAAACAAAAAAAAACGCTATTCGTGTTTGTTTTTAACAAAAACATATTTTGTTTCTGTTTTCAAGACAAGTCCATTGCAGCACCCTGTTGCTTCCTGTCCACAATAAACGAGGCTGTTCCATTATCGGGACTCCATATAGGATATAGCGCGGTCGGCACTCCTTCGCGGGTTTCGTTTTCTTCTCGGTCCGGTCACTTTGGGGATCGGCGAAAATTGAATGCGAGCCCTGTCTACCGAAACAACCCCCCCCCCCCCCCCCCCCTCTCCATAACCAGTTTCTGCTCGAGGGCAGCGAGCACAGAACGGGCAAAATATCTTCCCCGCTCATTACAATGCACGAAACCGGCGCGCGACATCATGCGAAGCTCGAAGAAGCAAGCGTGCTGCGAACAAACTTCGTACTAGTTGTTTGAGGTTCGCGTTGTACGCCTGTGAGTTCTTACTTGTAAGAAAAGTGCGCGCTCGAAAATCAAGGCACGCTCAAACTGGCGCAAACACTCAAGAAACAAACTCACTGCGCAGACGGAGAAAAGCAAGACACACACACACATAGGAACGAACGCACACACGCACTAGTATGCACACAAACACATGGCCAACTTTCTGGGATATTCCGTGAAATAAGAAGGTTTTCGATGAAGTATAAATATTCTAATTGATGTGCGATCTATGACACCCAGGCAATTACAGTCGTCGAGAACGTCACGATCTTTTGCCAAGGAAAGCATTTTGTGAATGATTCAATGCGAAGAAACTGTAGAGCCGTGGAATCAAAACCCTGGGCGTACCCAAAAAGTTATTTACTGCTTTTTTTCATATTTTATGATTGCCATCTGAAATATCCCCGATGTTAACCGTTGTTGTTCTCTCGTTGTTGGACATCCGCAAGACGTCGATGTCCAGAACGGTTGGGGATGCACACACGCCACACGCAAACACACGCACATAAACACGAGCGTGCACACACGAACACAAACGCTCACGCACACACGATCACACACAAAGAATCGAACAAACACACGCACCCGAACGAACGCCAGCGACGCGGACGACTAACAAATTGACATAGTCTTGAAAAGCCGAGATTTAAGAACCAAAAGTGGACAGACAACGCACATTCACAGGTGTTTGTGTGCACACCACTTTTTGCAGTGGTGGGGATGGCCGATAGATTTTCGTCAATCGCCGAACATTTATATCGCCTTCATTACTCCCATGGCGCGCAGGAGTGTGAAATATTTGTAAATCGTCGTTCGCGATTTTTTGTTTTCTTCGTATTTTTAATTACCGGGTGGTTGGAAGAAAAGAACACGCGTCTTTCTCACCACAAAAATAAACTATAAGCTTACTCTAACGATTTTCACGACCACATGGCAAAGCTTTAGAGCTTGCCGTCATCCTATTCAAAAGTTCTAATCGATTTTGGGAAATTTTCAACGCGGAAACGGCGGCCTTCAGGGAGCCCGCGGATAAACGGAGATGAACGGCCTCTGTATAACCGCGGGAACGGGCCCTTATTTCCTCTTTGAAAACTCTCCCAAAACCACTCATTACTTTGGTATCGCATAACGTAGTATAGCAAGTTCTGAAACTCTAGCGTCTGGTCCAAACTATAATAGCGCTCCATTTGTACAGGGATACCGAGCGTTAGTTCGTCTGCTTCTTTTACAGGGGGGGGGGGGGGGGGGGGTTTGTGGGGACGTCAGAAAGATGCCGGGCTCTGATTGGCTCCGAATGGAAGGATAGTGGGTAGGCCTCGAGGCAGCTTACTTCGAGGCCTTCCCACCATCCTCCAATCAGAGCCAATCAGAGCTCGGCGTCGTCCTGACGTCACCACAACCCCCGCAAAAGAAGCAGACGAACTTGCGCTAAGCCTAAGACGCTAAACAAACCGGTCGGAGACGCGTTCCAGACACCTTATTGCTCTATATACTGTGGTGAGAAAGAAAAAAAAGTTCTTATTTTGTTCCTAACGCCCGGTAGTTGGAATTTGTACACTCTGCGTCCATTGTTGTTAATATAATGTTCGGATTTGGCAGTTCGTGCCACGTTTATAGTTCCTTGGTTGTTTACGGACACAGAAATAGATACGATGGTCACGATGATGGTTATGGCGGTAGGGATGAGTATAGGAGTTATTTGCGCGGATATGCGGTCAGAGAACTAAGGCCATGCGACCACCGAAATAAAGAATCACACGATGAAAACCTGTTGTCATCATGCATGGCGCATGAGAAGACACTAAATACAATGCGCAAGAACGCGGTGGTTTAACTTATGACGACGAACTTGGGAAGACCCCAGGAGTCGCATTGCACTGGCTAAGTGTCTCATCTACACAGCGGATACACGAGTAGCTCATTGGGGCTAACTAACCAATTCCCCTGTCTAAATATGCACGCAACACAGGTACTTTACACAGCGGCAATGTGACCTTCTTTTCAATAAATGATATTTTTACAGCGGAGCTGTTAAGGACTATAGTTTCCCCAGGATAGTGTCCGCCAGCAAATAAACGTCGACACAACACTCCGGACAGCTACCGCCATCTATGAGCGACCGCAAAAACCAGACAACCGGCTTGCCGCCGTCGCTCATAGATGGCGCAACCTTTCAAGCCTTTCCATTCTGGCTTGCCGACTTGCGGCCGGCCATTACTTCATTACCGCCATAGTACAGCTTCGCTGGTCTTCCTTTTTCACCAGAGTGGAAAAGATGAAAGTATTTGTTTCTGATGTTGACATAATTTTGGTGAGTGCCGGCTAATCCATCGCAGTTAATTGAATAAATACATCTTGAGAAAAAGAACTTAAGTTGCACAATAGCCAGTAACCCTATTTTACGATGATGATGCGATTAATAGAAAGGTACAAGCGAGCTGGACAAGAATAAGGATAAAAGACCCTGGAGAAGGGGAACCAGGGGGCAAAGAACGAACACAAATCTCTGTTTTAACCCTATTTTAGTACGGCTATAAAAGCAAGCGTAAATAACCGCTTCATAAAATACAGCAACAAAAACGGTCGTTGTGTTTAGGTTATTTATTTAAACAAACAGATCGGAGTTTGCTCCTATCACCGAAAAACCCAAATGTGAATAACCTTCCTGATAATAAATCCCCCGCCTCCCCAGAGCAATGCATGAGCCAATACTGCAGAAGGACATGTGCATGACACGAGATTAAGCGAATAACATAACACACACACAAAAAAAAAAAACGTTTTTCCAACGATGTGGAGTATCAAGAAGAGAACCATTAGCCTAAGGAAGCACGTTCGCGCGTTTTCGGGGGGTATAATATCCGGGTATCCCTAAACGCAATAAGAAGGAGATAGACGAAGAGAAAGAAAACTAACAAAAACAACAACAAAAAGAAACGGCATTAGGAGTAGAAGCATATAAGTGGAACCAACAGCAGCGTTCCCTTCCAACTTTTAATCCCATGGCGTTTTCATTTGCCATTCAGCTCACATACGCGCGAGCTCTCTTGCAGATTCAGGAAGTGGTGGCCATTCGGCCGCCATCACCCTAAGACGACGTATTACTACAGCTCACAAACAAAACAAAAAGTCATAAGCGCAATAATAGGATATCAAACAACGGCAATAATAACAATATTAATAATGAGGCACGAAAGAAAAAAATAAAACGAAACCGCCAAGAACAGTTATATATTACACGCTACAACACTTCCTACACGGAGGTGGAGACGGGAATCCGAACTAAACAAAAACATCGCGATAATCTAAGAAAGAAAACAAAGCAAGAAAGTCTAAAAGATTAACGCGAACGCTGACACGCACGCACAACCAAAATCTCCTCCGGCAAGTCGTTGATAAATGAACGCTGGCTCCATTAAAAGCGGCATGGCCGCGCGCGCGAGCCTCGCCGAAGCTTCATATAGACTCGCTGCGTACATATACAAGTCGCTACGATTGCGTGTGTCGTCTATGTATCAGCGTTTAGGGATTACGGGACCATACGCCGAAATCGCACTCGCAATGCTCATCTACATTGTATACAAAGAGACACGGAGTTTCTCCGCGGACATGACGGCAGAATTCTCCGCGGAGACGTTTCTCAAGCTCGTTAGAAGGCACGCTTCCTTCGTACCAATATACATGTGTGCAGCCGGTCTTTGTATGACCGATGCGGCTGCTGTCGGCACGGCGCATGTGCAGACGACTGAGCTCCGGAGGCGAGTACGGTTACTGCGCACGCGCAGTGCCCACACCCGGTTTGACTTTGCTCGGCTCGGCTCGGCTCGGCTTGGATTGCAAAACAGTGCGTTGGCCGCTCCGAGTCGGGCTCGCAGAGAGCCAGCCCCGTCGAAACAATATGGCACCCACCTCGATGGGTGTGAGGGTGTGGGTGTCCGGCCCGTGGCCCAGGTGGTTGGGCAGCCGGGTCGGGTGGTGGTGGTTGAGCAGGATGTCGCTGTACGCGCCCCCGTTGGCCGAGCTCAGGTCGCACGCCCCCTGGTGCTGACTCTTGCACGGCAGGAAGTTCTGCACCTTCTTCTTGTGCCTGAGGAAAAGAAAGGCGGGCTTTGAGAAACAAAAGGAAAAAAAGACGTTCGAGTACACTGCTCTTTTTTTTTCTGACGCTGCGCCACTCGGGTGGTGCTTCCGTCGGCAGACGCTAGCAAGTACGGCCACCGCAGGCACCGCCATCTTGCCACCGGTGTGGGTAGATCGTCTGATAGACAAGCATTGCTGAGGCGTGCCCACGTCCTCAGCGATGCTCGACTATCAGACGATGTACCCACACCGGTGACAAGATGGCGGCGTCTACGGTGGCCGTACTTGCAAACGTCTATAGGTACGCAAATAGGAAAACTACGCCCATACTCCGTATCATTCCCGATCTGTGATTTATGAATTTCTAAGATGCTTAGAGCCTCCAGATTAAGTTAGCGCCGTATTTAGGCGATCTCAGAAACCTCTTCAGGGCGATGTATGGTCTCTGGGCAAAAGGAGAACAAATACGAGCTTTCCATCTCCACAAGTGAAAGCTACATACTTGCTAGACCCCACAGCGGAGATGAAAAGCCTGTCTTCTCCTTTTTCACCGGTGCGGACACATTTCATTGTCATCTTAAGCGTGAATGGAGATATGACGTAAAATTCGTTGCGTATGCTCGCGGCTGCTGCCTCATGGAACGATCGTGCGCCACTTAATTAGAGACACTGAAATGTTTCATTCAGCATCCCTTTAAAACGCAACTCCGCTTTTTATTAAAAAAAAAAAAAAAAAGATCCAGTTTTTTTTAGTATAACATAGGAACACCACACGTCAAATATTACGACCTAGTTTAACGGTTCAGCAAACTTCGCAACACGCCAATTAAGCTACCAAAATCGGCTGACTCCAAGCGGGCGCAACCAACAGCGCGGTCAGGGCTTCGGCGTTGGCGTAGCCAACACTGAACTAAAAGCCATCACCACTGCCCCTTTTTGTTTCTTCTTACTTCTCCGGGTAAACGTAACGGGTGACGTCAGCAACGTATCCTCTCGGCGCTCAGCGGTGTCCACGTGACAGGCGTAACGCGCCGCGCGCTCCTTGGGAGCCGTCCGGCCGTTACCGCCGTTAACGCCGTCGTCATCCTACCGTTTGCGATTATTGCAACTCGGAGTTTGGTGCACACCACCTACGCAGACTGATGCCGCAGTTGTGCAGACGTCGTCGAATAGACACATATACGTGGTAAAGAGTGCGGTGCAGACGACACCTGGCACACCCCCGCCTCCAACGGTGGCCCGTCCGTCGTTGTGCAGGAGATCACGTGACATCTCGTACCACGTGATGATAGACATGTTTTTGGCGGTCCGAGGCGAATGTTGTCAGACGGAGCTAAAATGTCCGTTTCGATTTCGGCTCGTGTTGAAAATAAGATTTAAAATATATATATTCTATATTTCTAACGAAGCAAATGACGTATTCTCTTTTATTATTTGTATAATGTGAAATCACTCATTATTTCGAATATTTCAGAATTGTGTGGAGTAGCCCTTTAATGCTAATGATGACGTCGACGACAGCGTGCCAGCGTCAAAAACGCCCTCTTCATTTTGCAGCAGGTAAACCGGAAACAAATAGTTCGCAAAAAAAAAAAAGGGGAGGGGGGGGGGGGGGGGGGGAGTCACTCTACAAAAAGAAAATAAAAGCACGGGTCAATAAATGTTCTGGCCCGTTATAAAAAAAAAAAGTCCAACAAGTACCAGAACGTTTGCTTGAAAGCCGCACGTTTACAAAAAAAAAAAAAAAAAATGGCTGCGTAGTTTTTAACATTAGTTAATCACCAGAAACCAACCGGCTTGGAAGCTCGCTTCCTACTCTAACCACGCACGCATGGTACAGTACATAGATTTCGTAAAATAAATAACTCAATACGGTGGGCACAGTAACTTAATGCGAGGGGTGGTGCCATCGAATCTCTCGAGCCGCACTTCGCGACATTATCGGACGAGAAAAGAAACACAGCGAGACAAAGCCCGGTGTTTCCGAAAGTCATCTAAAGCCAGCCTTTCCCCCGCACGCATACATCGCTCCCATCGCCGCCGCCCCGTGTCAGAGGGAGGCATTCGTACGCCGTTACAAAACCCGAAATTAAATTGCCAGTCCTTGGTAGCTGCCACGAAAGGAGATATCGATCAGCACACCCCCCCCCCCCCCCCCCCTTCCCGAACCCCCCGCCTTTCGCCAGACAATCACACAGCACACACGAACATAGCAAGCACACGCATCGTCCAAGAGGCACGCAGACAATTATCGACTCTCCCGCTCTCCAAAAAAACGCAAGCTCAACTAGGGTTAAGAGACTCCACCAAGCGGCCCGTTCCTCCTTCGCGATTTAAACGACGCCAGCGGAATACATAAGCGTCTGTTATATATTCATCTCTATATTTCTGCGATTATTGTGTGTGTGTGTGTGTGTGTGTGTGTGTGTGTGTGTGCAACCGCTAGAAGCGAACGCCCGACGCTGCGTTGCTGTCTGTTACCACGCGCGCTTCAGCGCCATCTAGCGGCTATGACGGGAAGCTTCCGCACGCGCGCGCTGCGAAATCGAAAGGCGATTACCCTTTTGCGAGGGACCATTATTACCGAACCCCTTATCTTCCCCTGATAACCAGAACCCCCCTCCCCCACCCCGCCAAAAAAAAAATCGCCGCCGAAAGTGGGAAGCGCGCTGGCAGGCCCGGCGGCATCATCATCATTGAACCAGACGTCTGCACGAATTACCATAAATGGTTCCGGCAACGCTGGACGATGCCGCAACACGCGCAGCTGTTGGCAACGCTGAGAACGTACTCCCCTCCCCCTCCTTCCGTTTTCCCTCGTACGCCTTCCCTAGATGGGAAAGCTGGACTTGCTGAGTGAAAAATTGGGGATGCGTTTTCTTCCCTATTTTTGAGGGGAAACACCTTTTTCTTTTCTTTCTCGGGGAAAGAGAGGTAATGGTTTCTCGAAAATTCTTAGAGGCGATTCGAAGTCCGTCCATTGCCCCCAGACGAGTATGCATGCATAGAAGATAGGAAAGGCAGACAGAACGCATCAACGGACCGCGCCGTAGGGGGGAACTTCGGGATTCCGGATAAGAACGGGGAACGTGGCGTTCATGACGGGATGCGTTGGTGGTCCGTTTCTTTTAGTAATCTAGGGGTCGGTTGCAAACTCTTCCGTGAGACGCTCCAGTGTTTACACGAAGCAATTCCGTAATCTCGTAAAGCGTTTACGTGTTTTCGCTCGGAGACCCTTAAATATAGTCGTAGATGTCAACATGTTCCTTGACTCCCGGCATTTGATTTTTTTTTTCATTCGTCTTCCGTGTTTGTGGCTTCCGCTTATTACAATTTCGTAACGGCTATTTGTGTACGTGTACTTCGTCTCAGTTTAAATCCAGACGCAGCGGACGCTACACGGTAAAGGGATCAATTAAGGAAAGTCGGGAAATGTCAAACTATCGTTCAATTACAATACGTTATCGATGTTGCGAAGATGTACCCTATTGTTTAAACAAAAACATACAACGAGACGCATTAATATTTTTGTTTTTCTCGAATGGCCGCGGCTATTTTAGGCCAGCCTCTTCGGCGAATAATAATATTAACGACACTGCTCACGCGGTATTATGCAGGTCAAGGGACACAAGGACTATACATAGTAATTATCATATACGGTAACGAGAAACAGTAAGGTCTATATGACGCACGTCGCAGTGAAACGTGGTACATTCTATATACGAACGGGCGAAACATTGAAAGAAATCGCTTGGTAGTTATTAGACCATCAATTCAGAATGGTTAAAAAGCGGAACAGAACAACGGACAGAAAAGGAAGACACAGACACAGCGCTATTTACAAGTGAAATTTAATTTCGTTGTCTCTCAATATATATATATACCGGTGCAGACAAAACCCAGTTAAGAAAAATAGACCATTATGAATCCCCGACTCGCCCCCCAATCCACCCTCGTTATCAATGCAGATTTGTGTTCGGCATTCGCTTCGCATTTTTGTTTATGCGCGCTGTTCATTTACTGTATGGCAAATTCTACACGCTTGAATGTATTACCCGTCTGCATTGTCCATTTACTGTATGTCAAATTCTACACGCTTGAATGTATTACCCGTCTGCTATTTTACAATATCCCGAAAGATCTTCATAATCGTATTATCGGTATAACCACATATACAACCTATTAATTTATTCGTTTATTCAGCGCGTGTGGCTATGGAAGGGTGCGCCTGTTGTCAGGCGCATAAATTTTAACGTAATTGTAAAACACACGAAAGCTTGCACAGGTGCTGCAACCCAAAATATGTTGCGAGGAAACAAAGTTCTGCGCGAGAAAAATGAAATAAATGCATAATCAAATATGATTATTAACCGCCAAAAAAAAAAAAAAAAAACATGGAAAAAAATGGTAATCCATAAACTGTCCAAACTCCATCAAACCGCTTTACTTTCTTGCTTCCTTTTTTTAATTTTCCTCTGCGCTCCCGAAATCTCATAACAAGTAAAGTCAAATAATAATAAAAAAAAAACTTAACGTGAATTTGACTGTAAACCACATATATGCCCGTATTTTGCAATCAGGAGTGCCTGCCCTAACCAAAATCGCTCGGGTCGATGTTAAACTTTTATTACTCCAGCTTCCCGCACGCATTTCTCGTAATCGTAGAACGCATTCTGCAACCTTATTACGAATAAACATTTTTTTTTTAAACCTTCTTCCACTTAACGGGATTGGTCGTACAGCGATCATAGAACCAGTCGCGGCAATAAAGCGACCGCTAGAATAATAATACATAAGATACAAACAGCCACCACGCGGCTCTACCTTTTCGGTATATTGCCACAATATACTGCAACCCACCACTTGCAATTCGCAAATGTCCTCTTCAAAAAAAAAAAAAAAAAAAAGAAGCAGCTACAATAATACAATTACGAGGGTTTTGAAGTTAAACCTTCAAGTAAAGGGGGCTTCATATAGTATACATGTTTCCTGTGCCGAATCAGGACACGGCAAAAGCGAAGTTCTGAACACGCACGCATGCACATGCACACGGACGCACACGCACACACGCGCACGCACATCGCTGGAGAAGAAACGCAGAAAACCCGAGTACCGACCAGCGCACATATATACCCTGCGGAAGTTGTAAAACTGAATTTGCTCGGTACCTTTTAGAGAAACGACATTTAGGCCTAGCAGAAATCAAGCATCTGACACAAAAACAGAAATGCGAGCTCTTCGTCCGTTCGGTTTCTTGATTTATTTTCTTTTTTTTATATATATATATATATATATATATATATATATATATATATATATATATATATATATATATATATTATATATATATATATATAAACAGTCTTTCGATCAAATGTGATCTTTGTAGAGGCATAGATGGGGAGTCGTTTCGGGCAAATGGGCGACGAAAATTGCTTTCCGAAACGGTCATCTTTTTGTTGTATCTTTAGAGAGAGAGAGAGAGAGAGAGAGAGTCGGAACTAGCGGTCGAAACGTTTGACTCTCGCTATATCGCGAGTGTGCACCCTTGAGTTTTTTTTTTTTCGTTGTTGTTTTTCTTTTCCCCGAGTAGTTCAAAGATCGGTTGGGCAATTTATGTAGACCGTTATCTTTGGCGGTTTTAAAACCACGTCCGGCGAAACTGATATTTATTGGAAACTGTCGCAATCAGCTGAGCGGAAACGCGTACTCACAGATAAACAAAAAAACAAATGCCCATACGTTTTTTTTTCTTTTTTTTTCCTTTTAGCATACAGAGAGGGAGAGAGTGCGGAGCCAATCACGAAGCCGAAACTAGAGCCAGTCACAAACCGATCTGCGAAGCCAATCACAAGGCTATGCTGTACACCAACTACAAAAAAAAAAAAAATGGACGCGGAATGAGATGTTATATCGACCTTGACGTCACGGTCCACGTCGCGTCGCGTTTTTTTGTTTTTTTTTGTTATTGGTTTGTCTTTTTTTTTTTAGGCAGAGTGCGGTGATCGGCTCGTCGGGTGTTTTGTGGAAAAAAGTGTACGAACGAGTACTTCCTAAGTTTGCATATGCGCGCGTGCTTGTGTGTGCGTGCATCTATGTCATCGCGTGAAATTTCTGGAACACGACCGAAATTTCGCAAACTTGTTCACTGCTAAAAAGAATCTGTCGTAAAATAGGATTAAGTACAATGTGTACACACACACGCACACACATACAATGTGTGCGTGCGTGCGCGTGTGTGTGTTTGTGTTTAGTAACCACTCAAAAAGTAGCTCACGGTTGAATATCCCCGATTTTTCAATCAGGTCGGACACAAAGTGGAATTAGAACGAAAAGAAGTCAGCTCACCAAAGGATTAGCTATCGGCGATCGGGGTACAAGCACGGCCCCCGTCTAAGAAATAATTTCTTTGTCGGCTTACGCTTCGTTTGTTTTTGATTTTTTTTTTTTGTGAGGAATTTTAAGCATGAGAAGATTTGAAAGTAATTGTCCGCGAGATTAATCGACGCGGACTATCTCTCGCTTGCAGGCTCAACTTCCACTATAAAATCCGTCTTCCAGTAATATTAAAAAACAAACAAACAAAGATACAGTTTTGACGAGTTCCGAAAACTTAATCTTCCCGATTCCGCACACGAGGTCGTTCCTAATATCATAACGGAGCCAAAAGCAGCCAGCGACTGAGCACAAAACTTAAGAATGTTCATTAGTCCAGTCAAAAAAAAAAAAAAAAAAAGAAACAAAGACGAGTGTGCTAGAAAAAAATTATAATCATGCGACCATTTAAAAAAATCGTCAAATGCTGAACTATTGCTTTAGTATCGGTTGGAAAGGAATTCCTGCGCGCGCACTACCCTGTTTCTAATCGTTTTAATGAAAGAGGGATCACACATCCGTCTAATTATTGAGCAGTCTTAATGTTTCTTTTTATTACATATAATCGCTTTTGCACCACGGTACAAGAAACTCATTTAGGTGATGCCGCTCGATCCGACGGAGCGTCCAAGTAACATCCGTCGCTGCAGGCGCTTCTCTTGAACGCGAATAGATGGCGCCCCTTTACATCGGCACTTCTTCCTCGTTATATCAGCATGGAGATGGAGTTCCTCCCTCAGAGGTCTGCTCACCTTCGCGGCGTCAATGGGTCTCCCTTGTAAAACGAGCCGGAAAAATCGGCGAATGAACGCAGGCAGCTGAAACTATCACCGAAAGCGCGTTGAGCTGCTGCATTTTACCCCGCGAATTTTTACGGCGTAGAGCCCTTCCCGCGAAAAATGAGAGCAACAAACTCGCCAGGGTCAGTGGCGGATGTGTTCGCAGACGACCGAGTTAGCGACGCTCGTCACTCGTGGCGCCATCTCTGGATAGGCACCGCGAGCAAACGACAGAGGGCGCCGTCCGCTCGCTGCGGAGATGAAACAGGTAGAGATACAGCGAATATAACGAGTATACTGATGTGGCAGACATATTGATATCATATAACGACGATATAAAGAAGATGTACTCGTATAGACTTGATGTTGCAGGTACAATGATATAGCGAAGACATTCATATAGCAAATGTGTGCTGATATAGTGAAGCACTTATTTAGAGAAAACAGTGAAATAACAACTATACTACTCATTTTTCAAATATACTCATATAGCGAAAATATCTGATATCGAAGAATTACTAATATAATTAAAACTGGTTTGGGATTGTTGGTCCAATGGGAAAATGCTGAAACGCTCAGAAGAGACGGGGACTAGTAGAAAACACGAACGACGCATGGAAAAGCGCTGTCCATGCTGTTTGTATTTTTTTAAATTTTCCTCGCTTCTTTTGCGCTCTTTAACATTTTCCCAGTATTGATATATACTATTAAGCTAACCTACAGATATAGTTAATTCGCTCACCTATCGAACAGCAGGGCAAACACACTAAACAAACACAGCGATATAACGAAGATACAATTTGTGAAGCAAATACTTCTCCCGAAGAACCCATCTACCGCACTCCACTCTCGTTCTCACGAGAGGCGCCGACATACAGTCTCCAGATGCTTGCGCGCGACAATGCGTGCAGGGAAAAAAAAAAAGAAAATATAAATAAATAAATGAAACAACTGGAAGCAGGTCCCGTTCCGCACTTCTGCACCCGACCGAGTCGCATGACACGACGAGCTGGTCCTAATTCCGAGAAACACCGGAAAGTAAATAAAAGGAAAGGAGGAAAAAAAAAAAAAAAAGCTTCGGCGAGACAAAACGCCCGGCTCGATGTGCCATACGCGAGAAGCTTAACGAGGTGTGACTCGTCCTTCTAGAAATGATTCGAGACTCCCACAATGTTCTCGCCTCTTTTGTTTGTTTCGTTTTGGAAAACAAAAACGGTAATTGCAAAAGAAAAAAAAGAAAAAAAAAAAGAAAGCGATTTTTTAATGTGTTCCTGCTACTAACCAATCCTCAAAAAAAAAAAAAAAGAAAAGAAAAAGGTTCTCTCATCTTCAATTTGTCCCCCCCCCCCCCCCCCCCCCCCTCTTTTCCCCTCCTTTTTTTTCCGTGCTGGTTTCTACTTCTTCAACTTATTCATTCGCATGCGCATTCATTCCTCCAAGTCTTTCTTCTTTTTACATATTTTATTGCGGTTCCGGGTCCGAGGCTCCAACAGCCATCGCGTCAGCGTTCCGCACTCCATTAAAGTGAGCTTCATTTACAGACTTTACTAAAAAAAAAGTAAAGTAAAAATAAAAAAAAGACAAAGAAAATAAGAAACGGTCTTAAATTGTTCAAGCAGAAACGCGTTGAGCGCCCAGTCCGCCGACCCGCGGCTTGCTACGATGCTATCGAAGCGAGCGGGACGAGGTCTGGCAACCAGGCTGCTGCTGCTATTATGACCATTGCTTTTTAATGACGCCTCAACTTTTTCCCCCCTTTTTTTTTTTCGTTCCCTTATAAAAGGAAAGGCGCGTAGCGCGTTGTTTACTGCGCTGACTAGACGATAGATGGCGCTAGCGTCAGGTCCCTGACAGAGAAATATGCGTCTTTCGAAGCGCAGTTCCAGTCGGTCTCATCTCGGCGTTGCATTTGGAAATGCGAGTTCTAATTTATTTATTTTTTAAGCAGAGGTTTGTTTTTAATCTGGTTGGTACAACAGGAGCTTTTATTATATACGTATATTCAGGAAGTGCTGCCTCGAGCGCCGGCATTTTCGTTGCTGCGGACGCGTAGAATAGCAGACAACTTATACACACGCGCCTACCCGCGTTAAGCATACGGGGCAAAGCGATGTCACAGACACGTCATGTAGAGCACCCGTCATACTCTGCTAATCCATCGTACAAAAGACAGTCTGCAAACACTGTTTGAGGCGTATACCTTTTCCTCGTATATCGGTCCCCGTCAAACACGGTCATGCAAAAAAAAAAAAAAAAAAACTGCCTGCATATGCGTTTTAAGCATACGCATTAGTATAAAGTAAACATGGTCGAAACATGTTTTTTAAGCATGTCCCCCGATAATTCTCTCAGTCCTGTCAGCAGCGAGAAGCACAGTGTATCTTCTTTTTTTTTTGTACGACGCAATTAAGAGCAGTGTGACTTGAGCAAACTTCGCAAGGTGCGTCTCAGCTGTTCCTATATATTTTCTAAATCTGACGCATTAAGGCCCGTTCACACACTTGCGTTCGGAGCGACCACTATGCTTACGAACGAATGCAACCGCTGCGACTTCAACGACAACTGTGCGCGACGTGTACACACACATGCACCCGCATGCAACCACACGAATCAACAGCCAATGAGAAACGAGCTTCAGCTCTTGCTCCTAGCCAATAGTAACCAACCCAGCTACGCTTACAAACATGGCGGACGGTTTCCTGCCCGACGGGAGGTCCACCGGAGCAGCCGGAGGTTTTGGCTACGGCGTACAGTCACGAAGATCTGCTGTGCACCTACAATAGCTGTGTGAAGGCTGGTTCAGAAATCTGACACGAACCCGTTGTCCACGACTGCGCCCGTTGTGACCGGAATGACCGCCCTGCGCCGAGCGTACACTCCTGCAATTCTGCAGCCTGCGAGAAGCGCAGTGCGTCGGCAGCACGGCGATTGCATCTTCGCCGCCGTCAGCTGTTTCAGCGGTGCCCCTAAAAAGAAGGGGACGCGCTGCCACTTACTTGTGTAAAAGAAAACAGACAGACCGTCTTCTATGACCACAAACTTTATTGTTTTTTTTTTATTTCTCAGGATACGCTTGCAGGGTAGTGCATTAAAAAAAAGAAAAAAAAGAAAATGCAGTATGCCGTCTTGGGTAACCGGACAAAAGCTCACCGGTTTTTTGACAGACCCGGACAAAAGCTCACCCGTTTTTTGACAGACCCGGACAAAAGCTCACCTCGATTTCTCTTTTTTTACTACCCGGGCGAAACACGGGCTGAAATAAAGTGCGGACGCAATGGACATTGGACTATTTTTAGGAGAACTTGTACCTCATCCACCATTGAGTTGGAAATTTTTTTTTAATAATTTGAAAGAACGGGAGTTCGGCCTTTTGGAAAAGTACAAGACAGATGACCAATTTAAAAAAAAATTGTGCGGTATTTTAGATAGGCTCGGGTTCCTTCCACCACAGCTTGTTCCTCAAGAACTGACCACCAGGGAAAAGTCTACCGGTGACATCGCTACCTACTGGACTATTTTGATTGCACGTATTTCAACGGCCGCTTCCGTTATGCTTCTGTTCCATCTGCGGCGGCACCCAGAGCGAATTCTTCCCTTCGCCTGCCTCTGCGCCGACGGCGACCGGAGTTTCACCCGGCACGGACGAATATGTACGACACCACTCTTCAAGATAAAGACCGGATGAGCAACACCTGCGAAAGATAGAGTACCGGGTTCCAGAAGCCCGTCGGCCACGCCCATCCAAACGTCTTGAGGCTGATTGAATGCCTACAGCATAATCAGGCGCTCGTTGCCACGGCATTGACAAAAGCCCGGAGAGGTGAGCCCACCGTAAAGCGGGTGCGAAAAATTACTCTGCACCTGCAGAATCGTCTTAGAAATATTTGCGAGGGCTTGATGTACATCGAGATCTACCAAGACTGCTGGAGCTAGTGGGGCACTGCATTCGCTTCTAACCAATCGATAAATAAACTTGTTTCTATTAAAATCAACAAACCATGCGCCTGTCAGATTTAATTTATCGTTGCCTTTTTGTGTCGCACGCATGCACCTAAGTTGTCCGCACTCGTGTTAAGACCAACATGAAATTTTCTCGTGGTGAGCTTTTGTCCGGGTCTGTGAAAATATGGGTGAGCTTTTGTCCGGGTCTGTGAAAGAATGGGTGAGCTTTTGTCCGGTGAGCTTCTGTCCGGTGAGCTTTTGTCCGGTGAGCTTTTGTCCGGGATTCAACGCGCCGTCTTGCACGATCACGACTTTTAATACACGACTTTGCCAACAGTAAAAATCACGGTTATAAAAGACGATGTAATCTTGGCAGCGATATAGAAACGTAGAAATATAATTTTGTGATCAGATAGACGTTACGAGCGAGACGTTAGAAACGTTCAGGATTGCTAACACTAATCACCTTTCTCGGGTGATGAAAACGCGTGAAAATTCGCTACATTTATACGGTACGCACCAGTAATACCTTGAACTTGAGCACACGCATGAAATGCGTCAAATAAGAAATCCGGAAGATGTTCGAGGACACAAATGCTAAGAAAGTACCACTGTAGTCGAAGTAAACAAACACGACGGCACGGGCGTTTCTGCTGTCTTGAGGGTGCAGCCACGACATGGCCGCACGAGTAGGTGGATCTTCCCTTTTAGTACGTGCTGGGTTATCATAACGACACACGACGAAAATTCACAGTCAAGGATAGCGCTTTTACGTGGAACGATGAGCTTCCACCACGCCGTCCACAGCGACGATCACCACCGACGCCATGTTTGCAGACAGAAGGAGCCTGGCACGACCGGCATGCAACGCGCGCGACCGAGCTCTTTTCGAACTGTGATTGGTCTGTCGCTCCCGTCGTTCCCGAACGTAACGAAAAAGTTCAGCCCGGCTCAACTCCTTGCGTTGCGAACGAACACGAACGAAACGACCGTTTGGCGCTTCGTTGCTATGGTAACTCGTCGTTCCAACCGGTTGCATTCGTTCTTAAGCGTAGTGGTCGCTCCAAACGCAACTGTGTGAATGGGCCTTTACGGACACGAGAAGTAGGGGGAACACGCATCCATACGTCACTCGAGGAACGAGACTGCACCGTACCACAAACAACGCGGACACAGAAAGGAGGAAAATCCCCTTGCGTATATATACTTCGCCAAAGCACGCGATCGTGCACGCCTATAAACCTTTTCTGTGCACTCTCGTCCCCAGCCACCTAATAGACATATCCGGTATGGGCGACGAAAAAATAATCCAACGTTTCAACCTGCAAATAGTAAAAAAATAAAGGGGAGGCAAAACGAGAAAGTGTGACGGTTACGCTTATATCCTAAATGCCTTCTATTGGCGTGGCAAAGGCGAAAAAATGTTTTCGCCCATACTGGAAGTGACGTCAATTCAAGATGGCGGCGCACTTGCAGAAAAGGTCTATAGACATATAGCCTCCTCTATACTGACAAAGCCTGGCAGATCGCCACGAGACGCGGCCGCCGAAAGTGAAATGGTACAGCGGCAGACATGTAGCGGGCGCCCCGCTGCGGCGAGACGCCGAAACACACTTGTCCCGAGCGATGGAATATCCGCTCGTGCTCCTTGCGTTCCTCTGGCTACCGCCTCTTTTTTTCGTCGGGTTCGAACATGGCCTCCGAGATCCCCGAAGCGTTTCAGGTCCTCGCCGCTGCAAAAGCTGTGCGCTGACTACAGGCTCCCCGAGAAATGCTCTTTGCTATACCAGATCCTCGCGCTCCATATCTGCGACCGGGCACTCTATGGCTCCGCAGTCGAACTGCCAGGCTCTGTGAGTATAGAGGAGGCTATGGTACAGACCGACGTGTGTAAACATAAACCCTACATACTCGCTAAAATGTAAGGTAAAAAAGAAAAAAAAAAGTAAAGAAAAAATACCTAACAGGCGCACCTATACGCGCGTTCCAACACGAAAAGACTGTTACGCATTGACTCACTACAGAACGCAAACACACGCACACACACACACACACACAAAGAGGCATTACGCTAGCTTGTGTGCCTTCTGCCGACAGCGTAAAATCGACGAAACAAACAAGAAAAACATCATATCCCGCCTCCTCTCCCAGAATAACCACGAAGGCCAAAAAAAAATCTGGAAAGCAATTTATAGAGTAATGAAACAGCCGCAAATACCTCCGACCACCCTCCAACAGTATCAATATATCCACGCCAGATAACATTAAATAAATAAAAATAAAAATGAAAACGACCCCTCTTTTTATATACCTTGGGATGGTCGTAGGTGTATATCGAATCCAGGAACCCCAAAACGGCAACCCACCCCTCATAGAAATAAGGAAGGTTCCGTACCCAGCCGATCCCCGCGAATACCTCAACCGCCCACGGGGTTAGCATCCATCGAGTGATAGCTAAAAATAGATACGAAATTTGAAAAAACAAAATACAGCGTCAACAACAGCGAACAAAAAAAAAAAAAAGAACAACAAAAACCCACCAGTACCGGCAAACAGACAAGTCTTCTACTCGCCGAAAAAGTCGAAAACCAGAGAGAAGCCAAACACGATACAAAAGGATGAGAGAACGCCACCACGGTGAAACGAAAGAATGGACAATGTGGCGGCCGCCAACAGACGAGTGAGTGAGCTTCGGGACTTGAGTGCTCGCTCGGTGCCAATAACTTCCCGCGGAGCGAGTGGCCTCATTGAGGAAACAACAGGCGGCCTTCATCTCGAGTTGCACTTCCCCACGCCTCCCCCCCTCGTGTTCTGGCGGGGGAAGAAAAAAACAACGAAAAAACATCGATTTCTCGTGGCCACGAAGACGCCGAAGACGTCTGTCTTGCCGTTTGGGGGAACGGCGTTATTGGAGCCGATGCCGACTTGTTCGGTTGCTTCTCTTCCCTAATACGCTTCGAGTGCGAGTGAGTGTGTGCGTGTGTTTTGTGTGCGTGTGTTTTGTGTGCGTGAGTGTGTTGCCGCGCGTATCTGTGTTGGCGGGTGAGCGTGGGCATGAGAGTAAGTGAACGAGTGTGTCTGTATTGTGTATGAGAGTGAGTAGTGTCTAATTGTGTTTGTGTGTTGAGTATGTGTGCCTGTGTGATAGCAGTTGCCATAGCATGAAGGAGCGCGAGAGTTTTTACTAAACGCGAGACTTTCACTAAACGCACAGGAGTGCCGCCGGAGACTAGACACTCGAGGGCGCTCTTTGTGCACCGAGAATTTCTCGGAGCGCGAGTGGCTTCTCCGCGCTCCGTGACGTCACGTAAACAAACAAGATGGCTGCGCTGCTGTTGAGACCTTCGAGACGAAAGGCGTAGCCGGACCGCTGCTCCTTTTCAGTTGATTATACTTAATCCAGCAGGAAAAAACGATTTGATTTGAAAGCCAAGAGAGCAGTTAGCGTTCCGAAAAAGGTTTGTTCGTGCATCTCGCCTGAAAAAGAAATGCATCTATCAAACGGTGGCGTGCCGATAGCACAGCGACAGAAAAGTTGTCGAGATGAGGAGACATTCTGACCGCTCTGTCCCTTTTAACGCTTAGCACAGCGAATAAAGATACTTCGATTTGAAAGCCGAAACATTAGTGAGCGGTGAGGAAAAGGTTTGTTCGTGCGTCTTGCCTGAAAACGAATTGATCTATCGAACGAGCGTGCCGATAATTCAGCGACAGAAAAGTTGCGATGAAAAGACCGTCAGACCGCTGCCCTGCTTAGAATGCTTAGCCCAGCCGCAGCGAATAAAGATACTTAGATTGGAAAGCCGAAACACCAGTTAGCGTTGCGGGAAAGATTTGTTCGTGCATATCGCCTAACAACGAATTGACGTGCTATCGAACGACGGTGTGCCGGTATCAGCGTAGCTTCCGTCTCGCTGCGAGACGGAACCGACGGAACCTCGGAATCTCTGACAAATTCGAGGGTTTCTTGCGTCGACGAGCGGGTTCAATGTTGTCTTTGATTTAAATCGGGACAGCATGCATGGTCAATAAACAAGTCGGCCGAGGTAACCTTCCACATATATGAACGAAGCGAGTCTTCAAACCTTTCAGGAATATTAAAACGTTCGTACAAGCTTCATAACGTCGCCGTCTCTTTTGCTTTAGACTCAGCGGCTCCACACGGGCCTAATTATTTATCTTCGACATAATTTAGGCTTCTGCCACCCGTATCCATGGTCGGAACAAACTCGTGTGGCCCGCCGATAGTTTCTGGCCGTGTTCCAGAACTTACTCGATCTAACTCTAGGGTAAAGGTGGTTATCGAAAACCTACCCGCGTCCAGCGTTTCTCTATTTTTGTTGTCACGTGACATAATCCGCCAGGGTAACTCGGATCCATTTGTGTAGGTTTGAAGGCAGCTTCGGTGTGTTACGCTCCTGTACACTATGCGTCGTTTAGTGGCTGCGCTCGGAGTACGAAACTCGGAGCGTCGGAGTAGGAGTAAAGGAGCGCCGACTTAACGCTCCCATTGTGTGTCTGTGTGCGTGAGTCAGACAGAGAGAGAGTGTGTGTGTGTGTGTGTGTGTTTATGTGTGTGTGTGTGAGCGGGTGAGTAGTGAGTGCCAATCTGTATTTTGAGTGCGTGTGTGTGTGTTTCTGAGAAAGCAGTGGCCAGCTTCTGCGTGATACGCTCAGAGTCTGAGAGAGAGTCACTGTGCGTGTGAGCGCGCGTGTGACAGCAATGTCATGTTCACACCGGCGATGTGCAACAGTCGCGTGATAACTTTCATTACAAAAGCGACTATCGCGGAAAAAAAACCGACGCGTTTCAAGCAGGCGCTAGCTGACCGGACTTTTTGCGATGCGATCTAGCCTGAGCCAATCAGCGGCGGTCGGAGCGAGAGTTTTCGAGGAGCGACTCACTCATCGCGCACGCCGGTGTGACCATTTACTTTTTTTTTTTTGCAATGCGATATAGTAGCGTCGCGCGAGTATTTGAAATCGCCGGTGTGAACGCGCCTTAAGTCAGTGTGAGTGTGTGTGCGTGCGTGTGTTCTGAATGAGTGAGCGTGGGTGAGTAAGAAAACACACACGTCGACACACACATAAAAGACAGACGCTGTGGCACTCTCTCGAACTCGGAGCGAATGAGGGAGGAGCCGTGGCCACTACTTTCATACATGCACACACACACACACACACACACTTATTCACACACTCACTTATTCCCACACACTCAATTACTCAACATACGCACACACTGGACACTATAGTGTACAGTGGGTGCGTATGTTGAGTACGCACACACTGGACACTAGTGTACAGTGTGTGAGTATGTTGAGTACGCACACACTGGACACTAGTGTCCAGTGTGTGCGTATGTTGAGTAATTGAGTGTGTGGGAATAAGTGAGTGTGTGAATAAGTGTGCGTGTGTGTGTGTGTGTGCATGTATGAAAGTAGTGGCCACGGCTCCTCCCTCATTCGCTCCGAGTTCGAGAGAGTGCCACAGCGTCTGTCTTTTATGTGTGTGTCGACGTGTGTGTTTTCTTTGCGTTTATGAGTGTGTATTTGTGTGTATATTAGAGTAAGTTCGTGTGTGAGGAGTCAGTATCCGTGTTTGTTGTGAATGAGAATGAGTGGGAGGGTGTGCCTCAGTGTGTGTGTGAATGTAAATGGAATCCCATATTAATTTTGATGGCGGTTAAAATCACCAACGCGCGAAGCGTAAAGAGGTTTGATGATGAGTGGTACTGCTCATTATCAAGCCTCTGTTTGTGCTTTATGCACAAACAATACAAAGAACGTGACACAGACATCCCTCCCTCCCTCCCCCCCCCCCCCCCCCTTTTCCCGGATTTCTGGTCGCCATCAAAAGCCTGTCCCCAAGCAAAGCTGAGTTCCAAAGCCAAAGTAAACAAACTTTCAGCTCACCAAATCCCCTCTTTTCCACCGTACCTCCAGCTGTACAACTTAAACCACAAAAACTAAAAAGAAAGAAAGAAATATACCCATGTGTACACATTTGGCAACAATCTGCGCTCCACCCCTAGTACACACCCCACTCTGAATCTAAGCAACAATGAATTAATGATAAAAATACAAAACACAGTGAGAATCCCCCGCCCCCAAAGAGAAAGTATACAAAGTTGAAACGATCTAATTGTTCTTCCGCTTCGACCGCTTTCGAAAGGCACGCACATTTCATCCCTCCCTTCCTGTATACCCCACGCTACTGTCTGCATGCATTTCAGCCCGCCCAAAATACGGCGAAAAAAAAACGAAAAGAACAACGTACACACACGAAATCATTGGACCTGCATACGGATGACGTCACGTCCTACAACAGCAATACACATTCCCTCTATACGCACCCCAATACCCGCCAGGTTGCATACAAGCACCGATTCCCCAATCGGAAAGGAAGAAAAGTTTTTCCACCTTTCCCTGTTCTCCCCCTCCTTTAAGCTGACGTCACTTCGTGACCGGCCGCATCCCATCTGACATTCACACAAAGTTGGCTCCAATTCCAAACCCCCACGTTAGAATCAAAGTAACACGAAAACTCCCTGATATCTCGATATGTAGGGAAGCCCCTCCCCCTCACACTCTTATTCCTCCCTATAACCCGTTTCACCTTACGATGGGCCGCAGCAAACGCTACGAGTTTGCGGAGTCAGTCCAAGGCTGTTTCAGTGTCACGCTATCTTCGGGAGAGACGCGGCGATGGGAAGAGTCACGTGATACATTCCAAGTACTGGATTGGCTGGGAGGGCTTGTAAGAGTCCGCTGCGGTCCACCACCAGGCGAAACGAAGTATAGCGGCACGCATGACGTCACATCCAAACCAGCAATATGCCCAGATAAAACCCAACCGAGACCCCACGTTGGGCGCCAATTTTGGGACGATCCCACCAACCAGAGGGAAAAAATGGGGAAAGAAGGAAAGCTCTTTCTTTTAGTGTCTCTCTCTCTCTCTCCGGATTTCCCCTTTCCTCCTTTCTCTTTTCCCTTTCCCCCATTGTGCGATCCTGATTGCGACGCAGCCATGCGGCTTACGTGATCCGCGCCGATTGGTAAAAGATTATCCTCCATTTCGAAAAACCCCCGTCGGTGATAATCCCTCCCGGTATATATAGGGTCTTTCTCGGTTCCCATGAGGATTTGAGCCACATTCGGGGAAAGGTGGGAGGGGGCGGGGGATATGTAATGTCGCCGATGCATTTCCGAGCGAACGTATAGGTCGGATCGCGGAATGAAAATGCTCGCGGCGGGTGAATTCATTTAGCGAAATACGCGTGGACGTACGCATCTCTATGAGCGCCGTCCTCGGGGTTAGTCTATGTGACTTCATTTTTTTTTTTGTTACGTCTAAAAAAAGTGTACGCATACTTGGTTTCTTTCGCTGAAAACATTTCATTCGCGCTGCGTTCTGATGAGTTCATAGGGTTGCCGCGATGCATGAACGAGAACTGAATTGAAAGAAGGTTTAGAGACCAAGAATAGGGAAGGACTCGAAGCTTATTTTGTTCGCCAGAGCCGCAGACGCCCTGCTCAATACAAGAAAGACCCCGTGCTCGCGGCAGACACGATGACAGAAGTCTCGTCAAACGCGCCATGCAGACTTCCCCCCTCATACATTCGTCTGCTTCGAGCATGTCTGCAAGACAGATTTTGTGCGACCAATGTGGCCGTCATTCAAAGAAGAAACATGCCTCAAAGACTGTCTTTTGTATCATATATTAGTATGGGCTATACTCTATTTCACCTTAGGATGTACCGCAGGAAAGGCTAGAAGCGCGAACTTCTTGCTCTATGGCACATCTCGGCGGCACAAGCTCTCACACACTAAAAGGAGCTGCCAACGCTATGAGCTCGGACTTCTAGCCTTCGCTAAGGTACAACATTAGGTGAGACGGAGTATAGTTGAGATTTTTGCGTTTTGGTGTAACCGCGACTACGTTGCGACCGCTTACGACGAGGTAACACACTGGCGTCATCTAATGGGTAACTCTGGCCCGCGTCCAATCTGCGCACATCTCTAATATATATATTTTCTTTCACGCGCCGTTTTGCTACTGTGGGCTTAAAATAATTGTGACAATGTTACCATAAGCGACCTATCTTAATTGATATAGTGCGTGGATTTAATCTCGCAACATAATGCGAAACTTTCGGTCTAGTTTCGAACCGGAAGCCTTCCGAGTGATATTTGCATGCACAGTGGCGCCACCTTGTTCCAACTCCGCGCAACGTGTCGTAGTGGAACGCAAGGATTCGTAACACGGTCGATGTCGCGGTCAAACGCAGATGTCTGAACCAGCGTCAACTACCCTGTGCTTGCGCAACTTGTGCGAAGAAATTGCGTTAACCGAGGAGAATTCGCAAAGTTACAAGAATCATGTTAAAAAGAAACACCTGAAACTAAAAACTCCATAAAAAAATCGCAACAACCGTATGAAATTTGTGATCTGTAAATCCGAGCTCAAAGTCGTATGGTAGCGCCTCTTTTCACCAGTCAGGTGAAAAGGAAAAAAAGAAGAAAAAAAAAGCAGCGTTGAAAATTTGGGCGACAGACGTTGACGTAAAACGATTGAGTGGGGCCGACAGTCAGATTTGGTGCCCCGACCGAGAGATGGCGCAATACGTCATTGGAAGCTTTGAAAGCGGACGAGACAAGCAAGAGCAAGAGACCTTCCTGCGGCAGGTTTGTGCAATCACGCTTTCCTTTACTTCTTTCCCTTTCGGCGTTAACCTCACCGCGCATAGTTGGATTGAAATTGAAGTTGGATAACGAGGATATTGACTTGACGGCCATAGCGGCCTTTTTACAATTGTGACACGTTGCGCCACCCCTCGGCGCAAGTGCAAAACTTGACCGTCGGCCCGACTCGGCAGTCTGCGTCAGCGTACGCCGCGCTGAAATCTGCAAAACGTATTGTTCTCATTTTTCGCAGAAATCGAGTTACACGTTAAAATTTCGCGAGATAAAACCAACCACTAGAATACTACTTTGGCGAATTCGTTGAGTCCGCTCCGAGAAGACACCGCGAATTCCGGCTCATCGGAGAGCCGGCCCCGCGATCGATACCACCCTGTAAATGGGCAATCCAGGGTAAAAGCTATTGAGAAGTCGCTGAGAGGGCTGCCCGAATTAGGCAGCCTACTCGGGCACCTATATAAGTACCAGCACGTCGAGCGTGCTACATGGGTGTCACCTAACAATTAAAAGTTGTTACATGATCCGCACAATTCCACCCGCTGTATACTTATTTACACCACAGATATTTTTTCCCCGTAGAAAGCTGTTTTTGTCGAGCTTTCGCAACGGATCTCCAAAATTGTCTTCCGCAGTACCGTTTTGTGGCTAGAAAATGTATCTGCTAGACTGAGCTGAAAATCCCCCCCTCCCCCCGTAAACTGTCACGTGGCGTCACATCAAACCATGGCGTCATCCGACACCGTGACGTGGCCTCCGGATGTGTACGGCGGCACGTGACGCCATTACATGTCACGTGACGACGTGTTTAGACTGCAGCACGACTGTGTCTATTCTGTGTGCAACAATGTGCCACCCCTCGGATATATCGCCGCAGATAAAGCCGTTAAAGTTCGACATTCGCAACTCACTCGCTAAAACCCGGACAGTGCGAGCCTCATTAAGTGAGTTACTGCTCGTGATACAGCCGCGAGTTATCGTTCTCTCAAAGTCCCCAACAGCCCTCAGGCGTGTACACCCCAAGAACCCACGAGTTGGGAGACGCCCCCGCCGCGTGAGAGTCCTCACAAATTCTCACGTGGCTTCCTTCCTCGGTAAAGAATCTCATTCGGCAGAGCGCGCGCGCGCGCGCGCAATAGAAGCCAAGACTGCCGCCAGCGCCACCGCACGGCCGCGCGCGGAAGCGCGGGTCCTTTTACCAACCTAATAAAGAGTCGGGTCTACATCCAGCACATATGTACATCCTCGTCGACTCATTCAAACGTCCAGTAATTACAACCGCAGAGCGCATCCAGTCAGCAGAACCCGAGTCGGAGAACTCCGAACCAAAAGAAAACAACGAAGCCGAAAGCCTGGATGGCCGACACGAACAAAGGACCTCTCCCGCACTCGCTCTTCCCAAATGGTGCCACATTTAATCAAATAGCAACTTGGGGGCGGCCGAGCGACTTGTACGCATATACCGCAATGGAGCGCTCGTTTGGTATATAGAGTCGAGCGCAACGCGTGCGCCTCCCCGCGGGCCGCCATCTTGCTTCACCCAAAAGGAAAAAACAAAACAAAACAAAAAAAAACATCACGGCGTTTGGGATATATTCAATTAGGCGGTCCTCGAAGAACGACGCGTAGTCGTTTCGCGCTGGTTGCAATTGTTCGCGGCGGTGGCGCCGCCTCTCGTTCAAGGGTGGAAGCACTTCTCCAAAGTGGTCATTGTAGTTTTACAAACCCAATCAAGGGTCTGTTGATTTTGTTTTCTTCAAATGGGGAGTACTCGAGAGAACTCACTTATCCGCGGGAAAGAGGTACACGTTCGGAAAATGACGGCAATAAGACGGGAAACGGGGGACGCGGTAAACCATAAAGAGCTATTTGTAAATATAAAGTCGGAATTTACTAAACTAATATACTTTAATTGCCCCCTTCATTCCTTTGTTGAACGTCTTGACTCGATGAACCTCTTGGCTCGCTGGACCTCTCGGCCCATATTGGATCCTTTCACTCCGAGAATCTTTTAACTCGTTGCAAACCACTTAGATTTTTTTTTTCTTAGCGCGGGGATTTGAAATTAGATGTCGCCAGGATAGAAAAAAAAAATGCCCCAGGCTTTTGGCAGACAATTATACTAAAAGTATATACACTACACATGCGCGCCTTTATGAAACACAGAAGAACACTTGAACAACATGCCGAGCTTGAACATGCTTACAAGTGCCAAATAGACGTATAAACTATTTCAAGCGAACTTTCTTGCGTCATGAACGCGCCGCAATCGTGTACGAACTGTTGCTGCCATTGCGTCCCGACCGAGTTCGTCGCCTTCGGGTGTACACACTCAAAATACAGTTGCGATATTCTACTGATAGACGCAAAACATAACTTAGGTTTATTTTTCTGAAGTATACGCCATAAAGACACGAAATTATAATACTTTTAATCTATTGCTTCTTTCACGAGCACCAGTAGCGTGGTTGGGAGTCTGACAACCGTGTAATAAAACGCCCCCATCCACCACTTTGCGTTATCGAACTTCCAAGAAGCGTTGCTGTATTTCGACTGGACACTTAAGCGCGAAACACATGTGCGACGAAACCGTCCGATCCGACGTCCGACCGCGCAATACGACGGTCGGAGGCGAGGGTTTTCAACGCTCCCCGATGCTACGAAAACCCTCTCCCCCCAAGGTCATTCCGGCAGTCCGCACGTTGGATCGGACGGTTTCGTCGTACATGTGTTTCGAGCTTTAGAACTTAGCACGTTAGGCGCGCCCCTGTAAAGCTTTCTTGACACGCACGGCTCCGGTGCCCGCCAGCAAAGCCCCTCCTACCGGCCTCACTTCGCCCGCCAACATTTCTCGTTTCTTTCATGCAGAAGTTTTGGATGAGTAGTCGTACCGGCATGTGGTCGTGTATTACTAATGCGCGATACAGGTTAAAGACTCCGGGCTGGCAGTGGTACCGCACTTTGCTGAATTTCTCATCTACAGCTGAGACACCACAAGCCCACTGAAGCTGACTAACTTCCGGCTGTCTAAATATGTACGCAACTTTATTGTGCAGACGTTTCGCTATTGCGTATCTGTTCGCCATGTCCTAGTCCCCACTAGAGCAATGAGCGACAAAGAAAACTCAGAAACACGTCAAATACATAATGTGATTATGTGAGCAACCAGAGCGTTCGAGCGCCACCAAAGGCCACGAAGCGACATTTTCGCGAACGAGCAGATATGCGAAAAGCCGCGGTGGGGCGGTCAAAAACGCCGACTTCTAGTTGTCGGCCAACAAAATGTCGACGTCTTTCCCGGCCCGAGCGACGGTATAAGCGCGACGAGGCAAAGAAACAACATGTTCGCGAACAAGCAGTACTGCGAAAAGACTTGGTAGGACGGACAAAAAAAAGCCGACTTCGCGTTGTCGGCCAACAGAATGTCGGCGTCCTTCCCGCCCCGAACAACAGTATGGGCTCCACAAGGCCTGCGTCACCAAGCAACCTACTCTTACGCTTTAGCGCCATCAAGAGCTCCCTCCACGAAGAAACACGTTCGACAACAAGCAGATACTATATACGAGAAGACTCCTCGAAAAGGAGCCGACTTTACGTTGTCGGCCAACAAGATGTCGGCGTCGCTCCCACCTCGACCGAGCGAATCGGCGCCACGCGGTCTGTGTCAACCTCGAATTCGTAGCAAACGGACGCTTATAGAGCGGGAAGCAAGTTAGGCCTAGCTACAGCGTCGCCGTTGCGCTCGTTTCGCAACGGCTCCGTCGTCTGCTCTGTTCAAATTTAACCAATTAGGTGCACGGGACGACGCCGCCTTCCTCCAGTTGCCGCTTAATGCTGACGGCGGCGCTACAAGCGCAAAGAGAAAGACTTCGCTCCATCTTTCTCCCCCTCGCCATCCACTAATGCACTCCATAACGCGCTAACGAAATTTTATGGGCCACGCGCGTTCTTCTCCTGGAGTATGCAACTCGTAGTCCCGCTCCACCCACTAACTTGAACCACAGCAGACGCTGTGCCCTTTTCCCCTTCCCTTTCTTCGTTCAAGTTTCCTATATACTAAGGAATCCGCCAACCGATTCTCCGAAAGGAGGAGGGTTTAGCGACACTGGTGGATTGAGAAGATGAGTAGTTTATGGTTCGGTGGTTCTAATCCAATTTTAGGGAGTTTGAGGGAACCGTTTTACCGCAAGGTCACGTGGTACGCTTCTCGGCGGTTCATCGTTTCCGGCGGCGCGTAGCGTTTCGCCGCGCTTCATCGCAAGGGCGCAAACCGAAGAGGCGGAAACACTTGTTTGACGGTGAGGCAACCGGCGAACACTGCGCGTGAAGGGATGGCTCGGCGCCTTAAGATGTTCGCAATGTTGCATGCGCAACACCCCCCCCCCCCCCTTACCCTCTCTCGGTCAACTCTTTTTTTTTTTTGTAATTTCTTTTTCTTTTTAGTAGAGAAAAAAGAGGGGGGGGGGGGGGAGGAGGTTGCTTAACTGCTTCGTTATTCATGACTCCCGGTGTGCACGTCCACTACATCGTTTCGAAATGGCACGCTTGCTCTTGCGAGGTGGGCGTTCGCTGCGATGCTTAACCGAAATCGAGTCTGATAGGAACGTTATGAAATGAATGGTAACGGAGTGTGTGTAGGGGGAACGTCGGCGGTGGTGTCTCTCTTCCTCAGAGTCCGGTGCGTTTTAAAATTGTGCAACTACACGTTGTGAGGTGTAGATCGCAGAAAGAATCTTTGCTGCTCGGAAGCGGGAAAAGAACAAAAAAACGGAAAGAAAAAGGTTTAGAAAACGCAGCAATAGTCCTCGTCACTGAGCCTGTACGAAAGTATTACTCTCATCAACGGGGAATCTATTACGGTTTTCGTCTAACGTAGAAAATAGAAAAACAAAAAAAAAAAAACTAAACACAGACAGGAACATTCTTTTCCTGTTTCGTCCTCTTTTTGTGTTCTTCTTTACGCTGAATACTTAAACCAACAAGCTCGTTACGAAAATTAGGGTCTTTACTTCCATTTCTTGATGACAAACATTTTCCTTTCTCTCTTTTTTTTTTTCTTTTTGTACTTTAAAAAACACGCGCTGCGAAATGGTGGCTCGCAGAATTGAGCGTCTAAGGAAGGGACAGCATTACCAGCTTACAATTAATGGCATAATAAGAGAGCGGATGCGTGGCTATATAAGACAGGTAAAGATGCAGGTATGAATGGAGTATACCTAACACTGATAACGTAAACAAGCGACCGCCGTGTTTTTTTTTTTTTTTAATTTTATAATCTAGACATTTACCTGAATAATACTAGAGTATCGTGTCGAAAAGCAAGTGCATAGTCACGGTGCAAGGTGCCACGTGGGTGCTAAAGTTTCCGACAACTTAACAAACGCAGGGCGGGGCATCACTCCACAACTAATCAGATTGCAGACCCCAGCATTTCATTATCGCTCCACAGCCATTTAAATTACAGACTCGAGAATCTCATTATTGCTCCATAGCCAATCAGATGCAGACCCGAGCGTCTGATCATCTCATTATCGCTGCACAACCAATCAGACTGCAGTCTCGAGCATCTCACTATCTCATTATCGCTCCACACCCAATCAGACTGCAGTCCAAAGCATCTCATCATCGCTCCACATCCAATTAAATTACAGGCCCGAGCATATCATCATCGCTTCATAATCAATCAGATTGCAGTCTCAAAAATCTCATTATCGCTCCGCAGCCAATCCAGAGTGCAGTATTAGCCGATGAGAACGTCGAAGAACCAATCAGGAAGCAAGAAGCGTGAACTTGAGCCACAAAACTTTCTTAAGATGTCTGTAACTATAGTACCTCTCTCTATATATAATCACCTTCTCGTCGGCGGTCAGATTCGAACACACGCTGCGCAGTCCGAACTTCGTCGTGTGTCTGGCGCAATTTTGTAATGCGCAGCTTTCTGCGCAGAGAGGCAATACGGAGATAAACAGAGAGGCGGAGATGGGAGCGTTTGATGACGTCAGAGCACCGCGAGCTCTCATTGGAAGGATTAGCGGGCAGACGCAAAACCTGTTTGTTTCCGTCGGAGCAAACAATATCGTCGTCTGCTCCTCCCGAAGCGTCTTGCGTTCGAACCCCGAACGATTTCCTTCGACGTTCGAACGCAGGATACAGCGCAGAGAGCAGACGACGCTTTCGTTTCATTCTCTCCTTCAGTTTCTCCCCGTATACACTCACACTCGCTTCTCCCTGCTTCCAGGGAATTGCAGGTTTTCGAGTCGCTAAAAACAAAAAACAAAACACACAAGAAAAGAAGTACCCCAACAATTGATAAAGGAAACTAACCGATTTCTTTAATTATGTTCCCGTCGCCTATCACATAAAAAATGAAAATAAAAATAAAAAAGAAGGGTGTTTCGAGAGAACTGCAAGTTGTTCTGCCTCTGTGCTGCAATACAAAAACACACCAAACGAAAAAAAAACAAATGCCCGAACAATTTGAAACGCGATTTTAACTGATTTTCTTTCGAATTTTATGTTTCTTTTCTCTAACAAACACAGACACAAAAAAAGACACCAACAATCCACAAAACGTTGCGTTCAATTAAAAAATAAAAGCGAAGAAACGAAGACTCCGACAAGTTCAATTAAGAAATGCCTTCGTTAATTATTTATTTTTTTTATTATTATTTTTTTTTACGTCGAGACGAAAGGTGGCATAATTGGAAAAAAAGGGCGAAAAAAAAAAAAAAAAGGACCACCCGGCATCCCTTCGCATAAGCACCACGGGGTGTCAAACGGACAATTATTTCGAGACCGGGCGCGAGCATGCCCCCATCGCGCCCCCGTCATTAAACTAAACTGTCAACTCTTCGCGAATGTGGGCCGGCCGTCATTGGACGGCACGGACACGACACGTGACAGCCACCGTCCAATCAGAAGGGGCGGTGCAAAAAGCCGTCATGGCGATGGGTGGCAGAAAGAAAACAACTTGAGTCATTCTCAGTATTGAGAAACGTTTCGGGTTCGTGCAATAACCTTTGCACTGAAGCGTACCAATAAAGACCACTGGCTGTGGCAGCGGTATACTGCGCTGTCAACTATATATACATATATATATATATATATAAATATTTTTTTATCTAGTGCATAGAAATCAGGGTCGCCGCACCCCACCATGCCAGCCGACCAACCCCTTACGCTGCCAAAACATCTACGTCTAATTTGATTCATATTTGCAGCTGCTCGCCAGCCTCACCACACCTCCTACATATAGTAAGGTGCAGCCTTATGGACGGCAAAATCTTGCGACAGCATATCACCTTTCGAGCCATATAGTTCAAACGCGAGAGAAGGTGTGCGTCGGTAAAGTCATTTACGCAATTAGATCATACACAAGTACACACAGCTTTCAAAGCCAAAAGTTCGAAAAAAAAAAAAAAACAGAAACTAAAACAACAGTAGAAAAGTCATCACGTGGCAATCCAAAGATGTTTCCCCCGAAGAATAAAAAACACATCCAAAGCAAGCGTGTACAACGTACGGAGGAACCACTTGTCTTACGCACAGGAAACAAACTGCATATAGATTCCTAGACACGCGATACATGCGGAAGCGAAATTAAACGGAGCCTCCTTCCAGTTTAGCGAAACTATATATATATTTTTTTTCTAGTCTGCCGCAAAGTTACTTTAAATACGAGAGAGACCCAAACCAAGGCGGGCATTAAACAGTACAAAATTAAAATCAATGTGCGGAAATGGATAAAAACAAATCAAACAAAAACTGTTAAAAAATATAAAAAAGAAGAAAACCTATTGAAAGCAAACTACAAAAGGTATATAAAAAAAGACTAAAAAACTAAAAAAAATATAACGTTTTTAATGTGTCTGTCGTGCTGACTTCATTCATCACCCGGAAAGACGGCTAGTGTTCAATAACCAACCGCGGAGGATGGATGCCCTTTGAGACGCCCTAATACGAGGGATCAAAAAATGGTCGATACAGTCCCGCGTTTACTACTTGTTTCTTTACAAAATGGCAAAAAAAAAAAAAAATCGACCGACAGTTTGAATTTGGACACAGCTATAAAAACAAACAAAAATCGGCTTGCCAAAAAAAAAAAAAAAAAAAAAAAAAAACAATTTGCTTCGAACAAAAGATGTGATTACAGAGGGAGTTCCAAATGTAACAATATATAATGACGGCAAGGTGTTTCCACATGTTAGCAACATACGTTGAGCAAAGTTGCGGTCACGCCGTTTATACATAATACAAAACAACTCTCTGGAGGCATGTTCGAAGCGCACACTTGGATGTATGAAGCAAACATACATGTATATGTGCCCACATGTATATGTGCGTACATGCAAACTTACATGTATATATATACTTATATGAGGCTTGATATCGTGTCGAGGTAAATCCGTTGTATAGGCGGAAGCGTGATTGAACGAGGACAGGGATGGAAAGCGAATGCGCGCATATTGTAATGGCGTATAGCCATGCTAATTTCCGACCGCCACTCAACTAAATTAAACTATTTATGTTTGCCCGCGAAAACGCCAGGGTCCATGCACTGAAAGATCAGTTACTTCATATAGGAGTCAGGAAGAAAACTAACTAGATGCGAACAAAATATGTCAAGTCACGCATTCGCCCTTCATTGACTACATAGAAAGAGAAATTCAAATTTGTTATAGGACTCGTTTCGGCCTCTTGAGCGTCGTGTTCGTAACAAAAACGCAAACGACCATATTTAGTGGGAATTTAACGTACTTTGCACATGCGTGTGCATGTGCGAATCATCCAAGACACAATTAAGAGTAACAAACCCAACGCATACAAACACATATACGTATACTGAGTAGAGACGCGTTTATTGGTGTTTCCATGTCAATAAACTCAGCTGTGTTCAAAAACTTGTGTTGTCTTGTCAGTTTCTTTTTTTATTATTTTTTTTGTTTTATTTTATTTTATTTTAAAATACTATCAGTCTCTATTGAGACTATGGTAGGGTGGGTATACAAGTGTACAAAGAAAACAACAATGACAAGAACAGCACACACTTGAAAAGGTACTATAAAAAATATCACTCTTTTATCAAGGTGTGACCTCACACAATTTGTTCTTTTCTGCAATGTTTAAAGTAAAGACGGCCATAAAAGCTTTCGCATGACCTGTCTCTTTAGGAGACTGGCTTAGAGCGAGCACACTCCTACAAACAGAAGGGACCCCACCGCCGCTACTGCGAGTAGGCGAAGTCGAAGTCGCTCACTGGACGACCTACCCTCCACCCCCGGAAATGGAACGGTCCGTTAGTTCCAGATTCCGCCACCAGATGGCGGCACCATGCGCGGCGGCGCCGCAGCTGCGCATTCACTCAAAAGGGCCAAGTTGGCGCGGTGTTCGTATGTGTGTGTCTGTGTGTAGCGAGCGGCGAGTGTATTAGTGATATTAACTGGGAGAGGATGTGTTTCCCTATCGATCAGAGCGCGTACCCGGGAGAAAAGCTGGTAGCGATTAGCGCGATTTCGGAAGAATGGAGTTCAGGGATCTTTGGAGGATCAAAGTCGTCCACCGAGCACGCACTGAGTATGCGGGTCGTCGCCGTTTGGCTCTTCCGGCGTCCTGTGGCGGTCAATGACCCTTAAAGTCCGTTCAAACTCCACATACTTGCAACCGAGTAGGATCGACCGAGACAAGACGGGTGCTCGAGGCTGTTGCGACGGCGTAGGACTGCTGAGGAGCAGGCCCTAAGCCGTCGCAAGAGGCTTTTTTTTTTTTAAACAGGTCTCGTCTCAGCCGGTCCTACTCGGTTACAACTGAACGGGCCTTTACGGTAACTGAAAACTATTGTTCCCTTTACCGTAAAAGTCTACCGTCGAAGTTAGCCGTTACCGTGGCGGTGCACTACTGTTACAGTAAACGGTTACCATTAGGGAGTTTTAGCAGATGGTTCCAATACCCATAACGAAACGAATATCGTTATCGGAGTCACAGGGACAATCTACTAAAACTCTCCATTAAGTTAACTTTGTCGGTAAAGTCCGTAACCGCTACCCCCTCCCACTCCTCGTTTCTGGAACAAGTTCCCGTTACAAGTTCCGCTTTGTTTGAAGGGGCGCACGTCTTACCGTGACGGACTTTACCGACGTGCCTAACGGTTCCGTAACTGAGTTCATCTAATGACGTTGGCACGAACGCATCAAGGGGCTTTAGGTCATCCGCTCGAACTGCGCATGCGCAGTTCGTACCGGACGGCCCATCCTGTACCGTATCGGATGCGTAAAAACGCTCCCCTAAAACTCCCTATTAGGGAGTTTTCGTAGATCGTTTTCGCCGTCCCGCAAGGCCCTCCGCAATCCGCTACGATAGCGGGAACTCCACAGTCAAGGCTATCGGCGCGCAGGCGCAGTAGCGACTTCTTCGTTGCGGAACGCTTAGCGGAGGGGGGAGCGCGGTCTACGAAAACTCCCTATTATTCTGGTCACCCCCACTCAAACGCCATCTAACGAAACTGCACGTCCACCAGCCTCGACGCGTTCTGCGTTTCGAAAACTCTCAGCGACCGTATAAGAGCCGCATCATCGTAGTTGATTAAAATGCAGCCGACTCCTCGGTGTCCAGAAAGACCTAGAGAGATACAAGAGGAACGAGCACCGCGCGCGGGGTTCGCGTGTCCGATCGCCATCGGTCTCGGAGCTCCCTGCCGATCGCGAGTCTCGCGTCCAAGCGGGGGAAAAGTCCCGGGGTTTTCGGACCAGGGATGTCGGTGTTCCGGGCGCGAGATCGGCGTGGGAACCTCACACCCTTTTCCATCCTTCGGGAGACGTGCACGCAGGTTCTGCCAAGACGGCGGAAACATATCGCTCTACGGCACGCCATATCCAATACGCCATCGCGTAGCCAAATTAACCGTGCCCAAGTGCTTTTTTTTCTTTCCTCGGTGTATTATTGTAATTTGTTTTCTTATTTTTAGTTGTTTGCGCAGTAGGCCAATTCGTTTACGAAAATTTGTTCCGATACAAAAGTAGCATATATAGTTACACAGAGCAAGAATGGGGCGAGTAAAGTCATAGCAGTAAGGCCGTTCGGGGGCGGCTCGGAGAGCCACGAACGATGACGTCACGGAGCTGGTATTTATCATACACGCCTCCCGGCTCGGCCTTGTATATAGTCGCCTCCCGGATCGGCCTTGTATATAGTATATAGTCGTACGAATAACTGTCTGCGGACATACGTTCGCAGCAAACACGCTCCGAACTCGCTTGAGGCGCGTGTCCGAGGATATAACTCTGTCGTTATGTCCGCGGAGAAACTCCGTGTCTTTTGTATGAAGTACGAGGAGTGTGGTAGCGGCTTAAAAAGAAGCCGAGGCGGTTCAGTATTTGAGTAGAAATCCTGATAACCTTCAAAATCATTAAGAAAAAATTAAATTTGGGGCACGGAGGTTTCAGAAAATCGTTTTCAAAGTACCGCTGAAGCCTCTTCCTTCCCGGAGCGTGACTTTATACCCAGAGTTTTCGGAATCTCGGCTTCCGCGCATCTTCAGCGCCTGTCAAAGGGTTAGTTACACGCGCAATCTTGCTATTAAAAAAAAAAAAAAAAAAAATCAGAAAACGATGTTACGATTGGTGTGAGTGCGGGGGAATATACTTGAACCACATGCTCCTATAGACCTTTGCAAAAATTGCCTTGTGCGCGCTGCCATCTTTGTTTGCTGGGCTGTGGAACGCCTGCTGAGCATGCGCTATTGATCTGCTGTGCGGTATATCGGGCGCTGCGCATGCGTCCACAGCTCAGTGACTCAGCATTTTTTGCTCGGGTGATAAGCGATGCAAAGGTCTATATACTGACAAAGCCTGGCAGTTCGCCACGACAAGCGGTCGCCGAAATAGAAAACGTGGAGCGGCAGACGACAAGGGATCAGAGGAGAGCCACGTGAATGGCGCCCCGCTGCGGCGAGACGCACAAACACACTTCTCCAGAGCGAACAAGTGTGTTTCGCGTCCTCGCCGCTGCAAAAGCTGTGCGCTGATGTCAAGTTTCTCCTAGGGTGCCTACATGTCTGTCTGTCTCAGGGTGAAGACATCCATTGTTACCCTGAATGTGCCAGCGCGTGACGCTCTCGCGCACTTGGTGCTTGACTTGGGCGGTAAAATGGCGTCTATGCATTAGCCAAAGCTACGCGCTCGTGCTGAGTGACACCGGATTGCGCGCACTTCAAAATGCATAGAAAGAACGATTGGGCGGAAAAATGGCCGAGATGTCACCACTCAAGCAAAAGCGCGCGTGTGTATGAAGGCACTCTAGTTTCTCCCAAGAAATGGCTCTTTTGATGCTCTGTGCTACCAGATCCTCCCGCTCCAAATCTGCGACCGGGCACTCAATGACTTCGTCGTCCAACTGCCAGGCTTTGTGAGCATAGAGGAGGCTATGACCTGACAAGCTCGCGATTGCACGCGCTTGCCCACACGAGCGACACGCACTTTGCCAACCGAAAGATCTTACAATGACATAACGACTGGCCGGAGATTTCTTTTTTTTTTTTTTGCGCTTTTTTCGCGTTTAGTTACATATTCGCGGAAAACGAACGTGATATTCAGCTTTACGGGATAAAAATATTCTAAACTTCACCTCTAAATCGTTTTTTTTTTCTTTTTAACGACTGCTATACACTTATTGACCTCCGAACGATAATAAGATACTCGGGGCTGGCCACGCGAAATTAAAACCGAAGACGAGCGCACAAAGTTACGGTTCGTCCCATTTGCATATCCCGACAACCCCTCCGGCAGGTTTTAAATTAATCCGGCGCACGGTGTCGCCGGCGCCCGAAGTTCGCGGACGACACAGCCTGTTTTATTTGACATGCAAATTACAAATTAAAAAAAAAAAAGATTTCAACAGCTTGAGATGCAAGTCGACACAAACAGCCGTGTCGAGCCGACGAGTTCTGGACATTCAAATTTCCCGAAGTAGTATCCTAGAAAAAACGCCCAATATGTTTCACCGTGTAGCAACGGAAATATCAAATTTCTGTGTGTATACGCGCGTAAGTTGACGCCCGCGTCCGTATGTGTATGTGTGCGAGTGCGTGTATGCATTTGCGCCTGTGTGTGCGCGTAAGTTTTCGTCCGTGTCCGTCTGTGCATGTGTGCGAGTGCCTGTATGTATGTGAATGCGTTTGTGCGTGAATATGTTTGTGAATAGGTGTGTGTATGGGCTCGTCTGTGTGTCTGTCTGCGTCTCTATGTGATTTTGTGTGTGTGTGTGTGTGTGTGCGTGCGTGCGTGCGTGCGTGCGTGTGTGCGTGCGTGCGCAAGGATCGATGAATAAGACGTGATTGATAATATTTGCAGGGAAGATAGTGAAACAGTAAGTAAGCACAAAACAAACAGAGGGACAAAAACAGACATGCACAAGCACGCCAGATTTCGGTTTCTAGCGTCTTCAGGTTTCCGGCTCTGTGTTTTCCCAAAACTAGAGAACAAGTTTGAGAGATCCTTGAGCGACATTAAACGAATCGATCCTGACGATCTAACCAACTTCCGTCTTCGTAGAAAGCCCGCGGGAGATGAGCTACACTCGGTTGCCCATTCAAGCACCAGCTACCTCACAGAAAGAGACAAAAACACTCGAGTAAGAATACGACGTACTAACGGAACAGAAAACTATACGACTCCACCATCGGTCAAATGGGGACTTCTCTCCCCCGCCAAGAGAGGGCGCTAGAGTACACCTGATTCACGCACGGACGAGTACGGGAGTGGCCGCCGCAGTCCGTGAAACTACTCGGCTAACTGGAGGGGAGACCCATCGTGTGGCCAGCCTTTCGGAACGCCGCCGCTGCAACCGACGAAGAAGCTAGGCTACGGGGCGGACGAGGAGAGTTTTGTCCGCAGCACATTTTTCCAACGGTCGTTAACGCTGACAAGACGGCCCGCTACTTCTTGCCTCCTTACTTCCCTATGGCCCGCTGCTTTTCCTTTATCTGTCTCTCTTTCTTTCCTTCATTCTCTCTCTCTCTCTCTCACCGACAAATCGCGTTGCCTGGCAACAACAGTCCCCACCGCCGCGTTCTACCACCAACGCGCCATTCCTCAACAACTTGCGTCTTGGCTGCAGTCGGGGTTCGAGATACGGCGCTTTCGTTGTCTGCCAAAACTGACACTTTAGCAGACGATGAAAGCGTCTGTTTGTGTGGAATAGTAGTTGTAATGACTAACTACGAAGAAAAAAAGAAAACATTCGCTACTAGTCTTAGCTTCCTTGGAAAACCTCTTTTGTGGGGGTGACGCTGTCGTCGTCTGCCAAGAATGGACGTTCTAGCAGACGACGATTCCGTCTGCTTACGTGCAATACTCACTATGGTAAGTAACTGATAAAGAAGACTGCCTCATTACAAACGAGTTACCAAGTTGTTGCCCCTTATACTCGTTGTCCCATCAAGAAAAGAGCAAGTGTTGCTCATTGTTCATACGCCACGCGGGGTACGGACCTTACAAGATGTAGTTGTTGGAGGAAGAAGCGACACCTTTGGCGTTTGAAACGTGCACCGCCTCGATAATATATATATATATATATATATATATATATATATATATATATATATAAAATACAATGTAATGTGTTTGCCCTTTTCCCCCCTTGTTACCCTTCTCCAGGGATTATTATCGTTATAGACGTCTAGACTCATTGGAACACTGTTTTCTGAATAACATTCGTGGGGATGACACTTTCGCTGTCTGCTAGACATTCTGAGCAGACGACGAAAGCGTCATACCCAAAGAAGTGGTTTCGAGAAAAAGTTTCTTAAAAATAGGAGCAAACGACTATGTAACCTTAATTTGAATTTAATTAAATTGTTCATTTTTCATTTCTACAAAAAAAAATCATGAAAGATTAAAAAACAAAAGCTTCGAAATTAAGTTTGATGATCCCTCCGACACATCGGTACAATGAATGACCATTAATCATGACCGGTGTTCCAATTGAGTGACCGGTGTTTGAGACATCTTTCCTCCGTCCTGTAATTTTTCTGTCAGGACCGCAGTATCGGGTGACTCTACAATTAGTGTACAAGGTCGGCCAGTAGTTGTTTCAGGTAATATGTATAATTACTATTGTTCTAGGCGAAGTGTGCAAGAGCCCGGGGTGCATCACTTCCCTTGCATTACTCGCATCAACGAGACCCCAGGATGAACGAACTTCTGCCATCAAGTTTTTGTCGAACTTATTTTTCTCAACCAAGTGCGAGAAAAAAGAAATCGAACTTGGTCGACCTCGTACTTCTTAGGCTCGCGACGTCCATAGTAACGGAAGAGTGAGTTCTGAAGCAAACTAGAACATTAATACCATAGTGATGGAAGCGGCGTTTGACCTTTTGTAGCAACTTCTCTAGCAGGCAAAACATGGGTTTCGAGCAGGCACTGATCCTTTTTGGAGCAGATGCCAATATCCGTTAAAACATCACTTAAAAAGTAAAAAAAAAAAAAAAAAAAGATTGCATACATAAATAAGTTCACCGTTATGAACTCATTTATGACTGACGGTTCCTCTTTGATACTAGAGCATATTCCTTAGTGCCCTTAGAAATGAGAATAGATAGAACGCCAAAGGAATACACAGCATTCTTTTCAGATATGTCAGATAATCCGTACAAAAAACAAATGCATGAAAAATGCATAGTACCGCAACACTTCAGTTTGGGTGAAGTTTCTCTCCCCTCGCACTTTCACAGTCGGTAGTCTATTCAGCCTGTATAAATAGGTTCCGTAAAAATGCCTGCCAAAACCAGCTTGTCTATCAACGAAAATGTGTCCCCCAAATTTTATGCACCTACCAACATCGAGACCTTAACGTTATGAACTGTCAAAACTACCACCCCAAATATTATTAAAACCGAAACTACTGCAAGTAACACAGCTCCTTGGCGGCGATGGAACCAGAGCGAAGTCAAAGTGCGCCGTTCTTTCGATCGACAGCTGCAAGGGAAAAACCACATATTCAAATAAAGACCCACAATTCTTCCTTCTTTCTCTCGGCGCATATTTTTAAAACTAAATATCAACCTACCACTGAAAAAAAAAAAAAAGACAACAAAGTAGACCTGAAATAGTACTAAGCCTAACTAGTATGGAGCCTATCGCGCTAACCCAGGCACACTCACTCATGTCGGCCGCTGCACCTAACACCCCGTTGCAAAGCGGTGAAGTTCGTCACACACCCGCGTTCGTGACATGCGGCACGGAGGCATGCGGCAGGTACGTGATAATTTACGTGATTTCATCGGGAGTACAAGACCCTGATTTTGTCTTATCACAGATGGCCGCCATCCTACAATTTGGCAATATTTTCTCGCAGCTTCGAGCTCCTCACGTCGCCTACGCCGTCTGAACATGTTGACGATGTCTGCGATCGATCCGCCAGCCGCCAGCGCACCAACCAACCAACCAGCGAAAGTCCCGTGACTTGCGTTCTTAGTATGTGGTTGTGGTTGTATGTTTTAGAGCCATCGACTGTACTCTGACCTGAGATAAAACAAACTATAAACGGTGAGCTTAGACGCTTTGAAATACATATGCGTACCATTTTCCTTTCCTCCTACTTCTTTAAATATTAAAACCAACCAACCAATCCTTTTTTTTTTCTTGCTGCGCCTATTTTGGCACATGTGTTGCGCAATTCTTATCAAAAATGGCATTTTGGCGCAAGATGTAGCAGACTTCCGTCCATGGCGCAGCACTTCCATCACTGTCATTAACACTAAATTAACAACATTAAAAATATCGCGTAACAAAGGGTAAAAGACAAAACGCGAAGACTATCACCCACAAAACTTGAGACTCTCCCCACACAACAAATCAAAAGGCGACAGACCGAGCAAGGCAAAGCAACTAGGACCGAATAATAATAATAATAAAAGAAAGAAAGGAAAGATTCAAAAAAAAAAAAAATCAGTCCCACCCTCCATTCCTTCAATTCCGGGTTTCCTCAGACGCACAAAAGAGGCACGCATACAAAGGCACAAAAATGGCGGCCGGGACCGTGAACCCGACTCGGCGAACTTGAGCCTGAGAAACGACCGCGCCGAAAACTAAAAACGAAACTCCACTCCAACACACACATATAAATATGACAAACCGAAAACGGAATATAAAAAGACCGAGCTTTCAAAAGCGGGAGGGAGGCGGGCGCGGTCAGTCCTTCCCCGCAAAAACGCGGAGTCTTCCACCGCAGTCACAAACGACTACGACGACCGCTTTTGCGAGTACCAGAAAAATACGCAAAGGAAATATAACGAAACCCACAAGAATCGACACTTTAAAAAAGAAACCAAAAGCAAAAGCAAAAAAAAAAAAAGAGAATAAAGGGGACCCTGAGATTACAAGCTTCGTCGTATATACCTCAGAACGATCACGGCTATTTTCTTTTCTTCCTTCTTTCTCAGGGAGTTGCCCCCGTCGTCCGTCCATCCTCCCTTTAAAAGAAAAAAAAAAAAAAAATAGCATTTCGCCATTCGGCAGGGGCGCGACAGCCCAATCGCCATCATCAGCGCGCGCGCGGGCAGCGCCACCGTCAGGCCAAAACCATCAACTCCTTAGGAAGTCCGTCTGCAAAGCTCGCGCCACTAACGGCCGCCCGCGCGCGGATCCAAACAAAGAGCTAGCACTATACAAACTGAAACCCAAATTGAAGCAGGGGTGGATATGATCGTTCTAAGCGCCGACTTTAGAATGAGGGGGGAGCGCGTGGGGGCTAAGCCCTCCCTCCGTTCTCGCCGAATCTCGCGAGACAGATCGTGACTTGCGCAAGCGTCGGGAACAGTTCTTGCCGGCTCGCGCAGTTTATAAAGCTATACTTTTCGTACCTCCGCGACCTCCCGAGCTCCGCTTGCATTATATATTGGGGATATCGCGAGCCGACATCTGCCAGTGGAAAGTGGCTTGCTCTGTCTCTTTATTCATGCGAGGTATTAAAAAGAAAATGAGAAAGAGAGAAAGCGTTTCAGAGGGGTCGATAAGAGAAGATATTGGCAGCGTGGTTTAAGACGGTGCGCTATGGCGTTTGTTAAAATGCGAGGAATTCAGAGACAGTTCCCACTAGGCTACCTATTAACAGACACTGTTGACAGACATGCAAAACGTGCCAGAGCATGTTTCTGTTGTTGCCAATCTTTGAAACGTCTAAAAAACAATCACCGAACGAAAACAATACACCCCGTCAGTGCAGCCTGAATTTTAGACGAGCGCCATTTTGAAATTCCTCGTCGCCTACGAGATTATATACCAATACGCAGTTCCTAGCCTGCAGCACAGCTCGCGTGGCGCAACGCCATTGGTAGCGCACGCTATGACGTCAAACCAATAGCTTCGCTCCGTTTGCTGCCAACACCAACACGAGCAAGCAAGGTCTGTTTAGGGTTCCCACATCAAGCTGGCGCTCTAAACATATGTTTGCGAATTTAAGGTACTGACGACGACTAATTCTGTAACCATTTCATTACTTTCATTAGGTAGTAATAACTGCCAGACGCCCGCGCCATTTTTCTTTTTTTGCTAGCTACCCTTTTCGAACTTAGAGTTTCTACCGCTTGGTGTCAGGTCGAGGATTAAGAAACGATGACGTAATGAGCGTGTCTCGTCTTCTGAGTGGTGGAACGGGCTGGCTCGAAGAAACCAGTCGATCAGCGGGTGGCACAGTCTCTCCCGGCACCATGCACGGCGGAGACAGGACGGAACGCAGCACAACTGCGCGGCTCCAGCAAGCACCGAGCGCAGCAGTCCAAACGCCTCGGGCCACAAATTCGCGTATCTCCTTGAGCTAACGATCGGAGAAAGAGGAAAAGAGTATACCGCCTATCGATCGCCCCGTTTAAAACCTTTTTCTTTCATTTTCTTTTTCTTTCCCGTGTCGTTTAATTTATCAGACTTCAGAAGAAGAAGAAGAAGCACCCGAAGGAACGCCCCGGGGTTATTGCACGACGGGTAAGAAATGCGCGCGCAAGGACCGAGAATCCAGACTATGTTGCTTTTGTGTTCTTGTCGTGTCTCCTTCAACAAAAACTGAAAACGGAGAAGAAAAAAAAAAATGTTTAGATGACAACTTTACGAACGGCCGCCGAAATGGTTTCAAGATGGCGGCCTATGTACGCCAATCATCGACCGAGGCCTGAAGACCGCCTCACAAAGATTCGCATCGTCTAAACACACGGAGCGCTTTTTCATCTTTTTTAGCGGAACCCTCCTTAATCCCAAGCGTCTGTCCCCGTCCGTCCGCGCATTTCTACGCTACATTTAGCGGTGAAACTGATGTCATGCGACGTGATGTTATCACGTGACACCGCGAGTGGATACCGTGACGTCATCCACGTGACCAGGTAGCGTGACGTCAGGCCACGTGACCTGTATATGATTTTGTAGGCCGAATACAGTTTGAAACTATCAAAAAAGGGGAATTTCGCATTTTCGCCGTAGACCGCTCGCAGAACGACGTTCTCTAGCAGACGGTGATCACTAGCAGGCGACACAAGGAGAGCGGAACAGCGCGCGCCGAATTGTAAGGACTATCCACAAGATGGCGCTGACAGTAGCCCTCGCACGCACGGCACGCGGTACCTCCTGCTGTTACGGCTCAATTCCGTCGGGATAATGCATTTTACTGCCAATATTTCCAGTATTCTCCACTCATGGAAATGCGTCCCTAAATGTCGAGAAAAAAAAAAAACGGTCGTTTCTTAAACGCAGATTTCTGTCTCTTCAAGTTACAAAATGGCGCGTTAAGCAGAGGCCCCGGCAAAGCGCGAAGACAGAGTGGAACTAAGGACCATAATTACGCGGCACCTAATTATAGCTCAAAGAAGAGACAGATCGGGAGCGAGCCACACATTAGAGAAGAGAAAGAATTCTCTCTCAACGCACGAGTCGTTAAATCTCGCGAAACCACGTCCATTAGACGAGACTCGGGGACCCCCTCCCTCCTTTCCCTATCTTCTCGTTTACCACAAAATGAAGGCACGGCAAGATGCGCACGTTCACGAACATTAGGCTGTGTTTCTTTTGTTTTCTGTAGGAACAACAGCGGCTTAGTGGTTACGTTAAATAAAAGAAAATATAAAAATAAATAAATAAAATTCTTCACGGATGAGCACCTGTTATCATTAAAAGCAAAATGAGTAGGAACAGCACGGAGGCACGCGGATGACTGTCATTTCATCGCGCGAAAAGATGAAAATTGCAGCAGCAGCAGGTCGCTCGAGAGACAGATGTTTTTAGTCGTCAAATGAATAGAAGAAACGGGCGTGCGGATAAACCGGAATAAGAGGCCACCATGAAGTTGGGAGAAAAATGAATAAATCTAGAACACTGAACAGATGAGAGAACACACACATACACACAAGAAAAAGCTAAACCCTTGGTCAGACTGTCGATACACCGTACGATAGAGAGTCTGCAAATATTATTTGAGGCTTGTCACATCCTTGTACGAGGTGTCACATCCTCGTGTCCAGTCTGTGGCCAGCGTTGGCCCTCTCTGATGACGCCATCTAATTCAGCACTACGGCTTCGTTATCTAGGAGGTGTTGCGCTGCGGCGCGGCGGAATGCGGGCGTGCTCAGTGGCCGCTCCGCCGTCGCCGGTTGTTCTTCACTACGGGTTTCCGTAATACCGGTCCGTGGGCTGTGATGTGTGTCTGTGTGTAGTTAAAACGATGGATGCGATTCCTTCCACAAGTGGTATAAATGTGGTTCTTTGCACGAGTGATATGGATGACCGTATCCAAGGGCGTCGACATCTACTCTGACAGGCAGAGTACAAAAAAGGGTGAAAAAAAAAATACCGGGAGTTCCATTGGAGGATTCTTGGGGAATCCGTTACCATGACCCTTGGGAGACGCAACACAGGTCTCCTTTTGGGAAACGCTAACACCGACCCCGTAACGAGAACAAATAGATGCAGCAAAAAATAGAGAAAGCAAAAAGAGAAAGCCAAAAGAAAACAAGTTAGGAGTCAGCGTTAGTGTTTCCCAAAGGAGGACGTTTGTCGCGTTTCCAAGGGTCATGCTAAAGCATTCCCATAAAAATTCACCAATGGATCTCCCAACAATTTATGTTTGTGGTGCACTAAGTCGTAAAAATAAGAAACCACTTCTGATTGACAAATCTTGAGACGGTGATCACCATAAAAGGAAGACGTCAATACACTTTCTAAATCTGTGTTCGCATGAAAAAAAATCAACATAAAATTCTTCTAAATTTAATTCGAATTAAAAAAAGCACAGACGGGTAATAAACGGGAGGGATCAGTGCTGCGTAAAGCGTCAGGGTGAAACAACGAGCGTGCATGACTACACCTTTGAGGAACACGTAGATAAAAAACACAGTACAGTACGGCTGTGCAATCAAGAACACCATTATGCAAAAACATGAGATCACGTATCATCCGTCTACTACACGAAGAGCGTAAACCAAACCGTTTCCATATCCTCTCGCAAACACAAAACGCATTGAATTCGAAGTAACGATAAAAAAAAAACACATTAGAACTACAATTGCGCGGCAAGATGAATTTCTACGGAAATAACGAACAATACACTTAATTTCCTCATAAAAAATGCGGCAGAAGCGACGGAACAGTGCTGTGCCTGTTCCTCTCCTCTCCACTCCTCTCTCCTCCACCTCCTCCCCTCCCCCCCCCTCCCCTCCCCTCCCTCTCCTCCTCCTCCTCCTCCCCCCCCCCCCCCCCCCCAATGCGCGTTTTGACGAAATACTTAAAGAACTGTCTGAAGAAACTAAATTCGTAACAAAACAAATTCCTCTGTCTTTCTTTTAATGTTCAGGCAGCGTTCACTCTTCAATTTCTTTAAAAGACATCAAACTGCCGTTTCGAGGAGTAAAGAAGAACATATTATTAATTTTCCACTAAATTTAGCGGGAAAATTGAGTCACGTGGTCTGGCGTCCATTGACGTCATCAAGTGGCGACACGTCAATCCCTTCGCGAAAGTTTCCTCGCTAAATTCAGGGGAGAAATCGACGTCACTCTACATGATCACGGAATGTGACGTCGCGGTATCGCGCGATATCATAAAGTAACGTGACGTCAATTTTCCCGCTAAAATTAGCGGGGAAATGTGCCGGACAGACAAAATTTGTAGGATTGGATGGTCCCATTCAAAAGCAACCCAAGCTTTAAAAAAAATATCGCTACAATTTTAGACACAAAAAACATACAAAGCTAAAACTATAACGAAAAAAAAAAAAAAAAAAAAAAAAGGTTGTGCTACTTAAAGGAGAAATGGAATGCTAGGTGATGTTTGGAGCGGACAGATGGCGCGGACGAATTACACCCATTATTTCGGCCGCAATAGTCCGGGTCACACCCTTTAAAGCGTTTCATTGCGCACTTACCGAAACAACTGATGCACCAAACAATACAAATAATAAATAACGAAACAAACTAAGACGAGCGTCGTGCACAATTAATAAAAAAATATTAGCGGCCGGCGCACCACTTAAGGCGGGCATGGAAGCAGCACCCATTATTACGTCATCATTACCGTCTCGACGCATGCGCAGAAGGGCCGATGTATGCATGCATATATATATATATATGTTGCATATGGGGTGCCCTAGAAAGGAAATACAACAACGGCCACTTCCACGGCGTCTGGCAACAGACGCTACAATTAGCGATCAGGGGGCACAAAACATGGTCACGCCCACAAACCCCCCCCCCCTCCAAAAAAAAAACAAAAACACTAGAAAAACTACATATAATTTGCGGTCGGAAAAACAAGACCACCCCGCGTACTTAGCTCTCATCGTTATTCTTAATATTATATAAAAGTTTTTTTTTCTAATCTTTGTTCGCTTTATTTATATCATTCCCACTACCCGCAGTGCTTAAACGCCTCGTACAACTTTCGTCTCCGTGGGCTACTTCATTTCTTTTTACCCCTAATAAGAATCTTGACGTGTTCCCTTTTCGTCCATTAGGGTTACTTAAGAGCGGACTAGAAGCTTAATTTTTCGCTTTAAATTAATTACCCGAGAGGATCCCTTAATTGCATCTTTCTAGCTTATCGCGCTCCTTCAAACTTAGTCTGGCTGCTGTCTAATAAAGCTTATAGGAATACTTTGACAGATATTTGATGACACAAAGATTAGTTTTAATCCGGTCGACTACCGTCGTCCTGGCGCTTCCCGATTGCGGCATGTGGCTCTTGACGAGGTCAAACGCGACACTCGCGACGCGACTCGTGGTCGGCTGCGTCGTTGTACGTCGTTACAAATCTTCAAAGATGTCGTCCTCATTTTTTTCGTAAGAACCGAGCCGCGCCTTGAAACTTCGCCGAGGCGACATCCACTACGAAACTATAGAACATTCAGACAACTTTGAGCTGGGTACATGCAGATGCCGAATTTCGCGGCACATTGAACGGGCGGCCTCGTAATTTCTACCACCCTGCATGTCCGGGATGTCGCGCCCTTTGGTCGAACCTGATATTGGATCGGTGCAGCAAACCTTCCCGAGGTTTCGACGAAATTCGCCGAAGTTCGGCGTCTGAAAACGTGACTTAACATACAAAAGTTCAGGCAAAAACAGAGAAAAAAAAAGTATCAAATGGCCCGTTTTAAATTTTAGAAAATAATCAACAATATCTCGCGATAGAAAACAACACAAAAACCATAGTTTTTTTTTTTTTTTAATAATTAAGTTTATTAAAATGCTGCACCCCTCGTCCGCCCAGGCGGTCCCAGCTCTTTTCGTAGATTACACGCATGCGCGTGACAGACCAACTATCGCCGACCTTTTTGGTCAAACTTTTTAGTTAAAAGTTCGCCAAAAAGTCGAACTTGGCCGAACCGGAACTACGGTGGGATCGCGGCGTCCCTAACCCTGACGAATGGGCACACGCGAAACTCTCTCGCAGAGCCGGAGTTTCAACTCCTGCGGTTCACCCGCGCAACACCCACCTTCTTTCCGATTTTTTTTTTTCAATATAAATTTGGGCGTTGCAGAATATATGTGCAAGTGAAAAGGAAAATCCAGTAGCGTCTTGCCATCCAAGTCTGCCATTTTCTCTTCACCCTCACCCGCCATCTTTTCGCCGATTCGTCCCGTTTCTCCCACCCCACCTCAGGCATAACAATACAGCTAAATAAATAAAAACGACAAAGTTCAATAATAACAAGCAGAGCTCGCGCAGTTCTGCGAATGTATGGGAAATGAGGAAAAATGGGAGGAAAAAAAACGGCAAAAGAAAGGTTACGTTTTTCCATTCCACCCATTGTGCCGCGGGCCACTGCCCCATCAATGGAAAAAAATTTCATACTTCCTATTTTTTTTCTTGCTTGAGAACAAAATCATAATAAAATTCCCATTTTTGCATAGTTTTATTTTTATTTATTATACCGCATCTCTTTCGGGGAAAGGGGGAAGGCTTTGGAAAGAGAAATGTAAGCAAAGAAAGTCGCCCTGAGAGAGAAAAAAAAAAAAGAGGACGTTTTCGAAATTGAAAATTCCAGGTCGAAATCTCGCACCCGGCATCGCAACCGCCTATTCGGTCGATCTTGTATTGTTCTGTTTTTTTGTTTTTTTTTTAGCATTAAACCTACTGTTTTTTTTTTTATGAATACACTTTATCGTTAATATTTGAATTTGCCTCTCGTTTCGTGTAAAGAAGCGTTCCTGTCTGTAACTTTTCTTGTTCGTCTCAACATCTTTTATGTACACAGGTTTTTACAAAAGAAAATTTACAAGTTTTTTTTGGTTTGTTTTTTTCTACCGCAAAATTACGCTAGGCGTCGCCGAACGCTCATTCTCCGCCGAGAGGTAGCGCTAGAGGTCACAACCAGATGCCAAAGTTTCAGCCCGATCCGATACCTTATTCAAAAGTTATGCGTGATTTTCTTTAAAATTTCAATGGAAAAATAGCGGCCGACGGAGTTTTCAAATACATGGGGCTCTATGGCACCAGAAACCGAAAACGGGCAAAAATGCGCTCCATTTTCGCATTGAAATTTTTAAAAAATAACTTGTAACTTTTGATTAAGATAAATCGGATCGGGCTGAAACTTTGGCATCTGGTTGTGACCTGTAGAGCTACCTTCGGGCGGAGAATGAGCGTCCGGCGATGCCTAGTGAATTTTTGCAGTAAAAAAAAAAAAAAAAAGAACTCAATTTTTTTATGTGACAGATATTAATTTACGCATTTATTCATTCAACAGCACACAGCCAAGGGTTCCCTCAGTGTTGCTGTCCTAAAAGGAACTCGCGTACGTCTCTACGAGTTCGAGCCTCCTTTCCTTGTCCGGCATGCAGTGACAGCGAACCAGAAAAGGATATTTCGCGACACCGCCGCCTGACAACGGGAGCAGACTGTGTATGAAGCAGACTTGTACCGCACGCGTTACAAGTAATCAAATTACTGGTAATCAATTACTTTTTAGAGTAATTTTGTAATCAGTTGATTACTTTTATTAGGCAGTAATCACAGGAGTAATTTGATTACTTTCTGAAGTAATAAAAATTACTTCTAACCGTTACTATTCTTCCACGCCCCCCCCCCCCCCCTCCCCACGCACCCACTTTTTTTATGAAATGTCAAAGATTAAATTTGATACTTTTTTCGAACGGAAGAAGCAAGATTCTTGCGGAGCTGTAGGAAACGAGGTCAACCCCTTTGTATGTACAGTTTCTGTGGAATGTCCGTCTTTTTTTCTTTTTTTCGAGCTTGAACTGGGTGTGGGAAGGACCAGGGAAGCCCCAGTGCGTCACAAAGGCCATTCAGGGCGAAGTTTGAGAGAACAGAATGTAACTTTGTAAGTTCTTCGTTCAAACTAGCCCCCTCACGCACACACACACAGAAATAAACAAAAACAATCCTGCTTATTGTACCTACTCGCAGCCCGTAGGAGAACCAGAACCGAAGAATACCTAAAGCGGATGCAAAATATAACAAAGCCAGTTCAAATATTTCCCTATTTCCCCAACATGGTCTTTGTGATAAGCAAGGTTTTGAGTTGAGAAGTGGTCGAAACAAATGGATGCTACAGATGATCCGGCCGTTTCAAACCCTGGAGCTGCTGGCTCCTCTTTTGTATAACATGCGAGTTCATCCACATGTGAATAGCTGGAGAAGCGCTTGTGTGTGCGAAAGAGAGTAAGGGCCTCTTGGTTGCCAGTACAAGAAAATGTATAAAGCAAGAAAATAAAATACCTTTTATTTGGAACCAGAGATTCCAAGAGGCACTCTAAGTTTTATTCATAAAGATGTAAGTCTTCACACAATAAAGTAATCGGAAAAGTAACGGTTACTTCTTGAAGTAATGTCCAATTGCTTTTGCTGTCGAGTAATCAAGTAATCTAATCGAATACTTTTTAGCCGAGTAATAGTAATTGTAATCGATTACTTTTTTTTAGTAACGTGTACAAGACTGGAATGAAGGATGATTATTTGGCACTCCTCAAGAGTTCTCGTAGCTCCAGTTTAAGATAAGACAAGATAAAATATAAAGAAAGAGCGCAAGGATTTATTGACCCACACGTATGGTGCATTCACACGACGAACATTTCTTCCACAGGGAGGAGCAAGCGTCATCGCGCTTCGAGGTCACGTGCGCCACGTCACGAATGATTGCTTACACACCATTCCAATATGTAGAAGTCCTCAGCCCAGCGTGCAACCTCCTCAGCCCGGCGTGCGATCTCCTCAGCCCAGCACGCGATCCCCTCAGCCCAGCGTGCAATCTCCTCAGCCCAGCGTGCGATCTCCTCAGCCCAGCGTGCAATCTCCTCAGCCTAGCGTGCGAACTCCTCAGCCCAGCGTGCGACCTCCTCAGCCCAGCACGCGATCCCCTCAGCCCAGCACGAGCATGTTCGTCGCTTTGAAAAGCGAACAAATCACGCGCCATACGGACGAACAGAAACGCAGCAATGAACGCGCCCCCATACGATTTTATGGAAAGGTGTATAGCAAGCCTCCGTGACGTGGCGCACGTGACCTCGAAGAGCGATGACGTTGGCTCCTCTCCGGGGAAAAAATCTCCGCCGTGTGAAGACACCACGAGCAAAGTAACGCAGAGAAAAGGGATGGACAACAACCAAGCCATTGTTGTCCGACCCCATCTTTGCGTTATACCTTCCTCGTGGTGAATATCGTTACTAACACGCCCATTGTGAGCTTAACGGTTTCTTTACCATTCGGTTTGTGCCCCGTCCTAACGCCGGTGCGTAAATTCTGTACCCCGGAAGTCGTCGTCGGAGGCAAGCAGCTATATGCCATCAGCAGCACTGTCAAATGACGTCACGCGAGCGAGTCACGTAGAAAACCTTTGGGCGCGAAACCGCCACGCCAAATTGAAGCCGCGCCATCACTGACCTTCACATAGGCCGCGCGCCGACGTGCCAAGTCAGGCAGCAAACAAAAGCCCCGGCCACAATGTATCACACAAAAGTTAGTCTACATAAAATGTGTGAGGACTGTTTCTTTCCTTGTATGGCGTTACTGTCACATTGACCAAACAAACACTGTCTGCAGACGTGTTCGAAAAATAAAAGGAATGAATTGAATTGAAGTATACACACTGTACGAAGCAAGCGTGCTTCAAAACTGCTTGACACGTCTCCGCGGATAAATTTGTCATAAAGGTCCGCGGGGGACACCGTGTCTCTTCGTATGACGCACGAGCTGCGCGACCACGACTTCGTGGTGACGAAGCCATGGCACACAAGTCCCGGATTAGTAATACCGAGGGCACGGGCTACGAGGACAATTAAGAACCCCCCGTGTAATCGTAACGATAGAGTGAGAATGGCCAAAAGGTGAAGGTCGCTTGACCTCCGGTCGTTTTATACCGAAGTCGGGGATGAAGTGGAGCGACACCATAGTGAAGGTCTTTGCGTCACTTACGTTCGCTTCGCAGTGAGGGGTCACAACGACCAACTCGGGAGACTGCCGAGTGGAGGCTGCGCTTCATATGCGGAGGAAAGTGAGGCGCCATATAGCGACAAAGTGTATAGGCCAAGGCGACTCCCACTCTACAAAACGACCGCGAGTTCCTTTTCCCTGCAGAGTACGGAGACATTCAATCCTGAAGAATCCCAGCGAATGATCAAGCTCAAAATATGCTAACGTCTAAAAAAATGTAAGTACGCCTGAAAAAAAAAAATAAAGCATCGTGCGCAGTGACAGTGGGCAAGTAAAACGTCATAGTCATCGTTCCCACCGATTTTTTTTTTGTCTGATCGTAGTTGGCGTGGCCAGGTGCTCGCAGATTAACCCGCCAAATATTTGCCAGATATAGCCCAAGAATAGCCAAATGTCGGGCTGTAAAAATAGCCCCCTAAGCAGGGTATTTGAAACAAACAGCGTGGGCTATGTGGCCCCTACACTCAAATGAGTTGGAGACCACTGACGTATTCGCGACTCCAACTAACTATAGGCGGCGCCACTCATTTTCCAAAATGGCAGTTATAGTGAGGGTCGGAGATGCGTGCCGGCTGCTGAGCCTGTCTAGTGTGCTGGCTTCACAGAGCGACACAAACTATTTCTGGCAATACGAGGAAGCTAGGGTGTTATGAGCGCAGGTCAGCTCTTTATCCTGAAAACAAAACGGTGTTTAGCGTAATACTTACTCCAGGAGGCACGTTTTAAGTCTGGAGCGAAACCGAAACTAACCACTAGTTTGGATCTAATTTCTCGATATAGGTCTTCATTTCGGATTCTTTCATACCTCAAGATGTGTGTCACGTCGTAATTATTTACTTAGAAAAGTGGTTCGCGGAAACTTTATTTTGTGACACAGATGTTCGATCCAGGTTGATATTTGTAGTTGTTGTAGTTGTTGTAGTTGTTGAAAAAATCAGTGCTGATATTTGTGCGTTCTCGCTGCCTTTTCTCGCTCAGACAATTCTTATGGGAAATAATGAACTGCGGGCCTTTAGAGGGGTGTTTAGATGATTAACTGGTTTAACATTATTCCCAGCACAAGGATAAGAGAATTCCAATTTTTACAATATGTCCACAAAACGTATGAATTAATAAACGCTCTTCTCACTGCAATAACACAAAGACAGAATCCGAGTCAGACAGCTGAAGTGTGTGTGTGTGTTTATGGCAACGCGTGACGCATAGGTCTTAAGATTACATACAGTGTTTCACTGTTTGTCTATCTTGCTAACGATGCCAGAGTTTTTCATACGCTAAAAGGAACATTTTTTGCATTACGATAATGTTGCATGACTTTTATTGATACAACTTTCTTGTTTCCTGTATTTTTAGGTTTCACTCCATGTATGTTTAGTGCAACACACTGTAAACTGAGAGGTTGTTTGTGGGCAAGAGAAAAATAAAACAATTTATTTATTATTATTTATTTATACTTTTCTGGAAAGACTATTATGGTAAAATTACGTAATTTCGTGATCTTGGCGTTAATTGGGGGCATGCATTGCCGCGATTTGTATCAATAATAATATTAAAATTCAGATATTTTAATACGTAATTTTTCAAGCTCTAATATAATTTGTTGCCTATGATCTAATTTCAAGCGCGCGAACAAATATGACAATCAAAAGTGTGTTAATTATCATCACTGCTGCCAATTGCAGCCTTTTTTATTATTAAGTAATAAAATAAAAATAGTCTAAAATCAATTAAAACATTCTAGCTATAAGAGAAATCCACGTAAAAACAGATTAATTTTGGGTAAAGTATATTTTGCTATCAAAGTCGCGACTTTTGACAATCGGCAAAACGTCCAAAATCGCCGCCAATATCCCTCTAGACCAAATGCCCCCCCCCCCAAAAAAAAAAAAAGAAAAAAGCACTTTCTTTTTTTAGAGCGCAGCTCTTAGGGGCCCGTTTCCGGCTTGAGCGGCGTCGGCGTCGCCGTCGGCGTAACCGCGCGGTGCATCATGGGACATCTCCCATAATGCACCGCGCGAGCCCCCCACCGGGGTCACGTGACCTCGTGGGGGACACGTGATCCCCCCCGAGGTCACGTGACCCCCTCCTCGAGGTCACGTGACCTCGGGGAGGGGGTCACGTGACCCCCGCCGATGTCGCGTGACCCCCGATGACGTCATCGTCACTGATGACGTCACCGGCATCCACATCGTCATCATCACTGATGACGTCACCGGCATCCACATCGTCATCATCACTGATGACGTTACCGACATCCGCATCGTCATCGCCATCATCACTGATGACGTCATCAGTGACGTCACTGATGTCGTCACCGGCATCCGCATCGTCATCGTCATCATCACTGATGACGTCACCGGCATCCGCATCGTCATCGTCACTGATGACGTCACCGGCATCCACATCGTCATCATCACTGATGACGCCACCGGCATCCGCATTGTCATCGTCATCATCACTGATGACGTTACCGACATCCGCATCGTCATCGTCATCATCACTGATGACGTCATCAGTGACGTCACTGATGTCGTCACGGGCATCCGCATCGTCATCGTCATCATCACTGATGACGTCACCGGCATCCGCATCGTCACCGTCATCATCACTGATGACGTCACCGGCATCCACATCGTAATCGTCATCATCACTGATGACGTCACCGGCATCCGCATCGTCATCACTGAGGACGTCACCGGCATCCACATCGTCATCATCACTGATGACGTCACCGGCAGCCGCATCGTCATCGTCATCACTGATGACGTCACCGGCATTCACATCGTCATCATCACTGATGACGTCACCGGCATCCGCATCGTCATCATCACTGATGACGTCACTGGCATCCGCATCGTCATCGTCATCATCGCTGATGTCGTCACCGGCATCCACATCGTCATCATCATCACTGATGACGTCACGGGCATCCGCATCGTCATCGTAATCATCACTGATGACGTTACCGACATCCGAATCGTCATCGACATCATCACTGATGACGTCATCAGTGACGTCACTGATGTCGTCACCGGCATCCGCATCGTCACTGATTACGTCATCAGTGACGTCACTGATGACGTTGCCGACATTCGCATCGTCATCATCACTGGTGAAGTCATCAGTGACGTCACTAATGACGTCATCGGTATCCGCATCGTCATCGTCACTGATGACGTCATCAGTGACGTCAGTGATGACATCATCGGTATTTGGGGGTCACGTGACCCCCAAGGTCACGTGACCCCCCTGGTTAGTTGAACCCCCGCGTGCCCTTCCCTCCTCCTCCTCAAGAGCTGCGCTCTAATTCGGCGTTACAGGGAGTTGTAAGCGGCTTTCATTTTTTTAATTATTAATCTTTCTATAACATTTAGTTACTTTCATTTTTACGCTGCGTCGTTTTGCCAATCTCAGCCTTTCCAGTTGGAAGAAAAGTTTACCTGCTTGCACGTCTGCTCACTGCAGCACGTTTCGTTGGCGTTGGAAGCCGGTGAAACAGTAGTGAGTTCTAGTATTGCGTATACGAGCGAACGCAAGCGCTGTGCGTTTGCGTAAGCTTTGCGTGTTCCACACTGCGCGTGCGCGGAGCCCGAAATCGCGGTCTTGGATGGCGCATGGCGATGAGGCCCACGCACAACGTGGGGCACGCAACTCTAACGGAAACAAACACCGCTTGCGTTTGCTTCTATGCGCAATACTAAAACTCTCCAGTAAGGTACAGTGCGCTGCAGTATGAAAGACCCAATAAGAGCGCGTGGCCGAGGCGATGGCTGGCGGGGTGCGCTGCGAGCCGCTCCGGGCAATTCCATTCTGCTTCGAGGGGAGGACGCTCATTCGGGGCTCAGCTAATGCGCAACGCACTTATCAGTTTGGGCTGAGTAACCTTGGTGCTCAGCCCCTAGTGAGCGTCCTTCCCTCGAAGCAGAATGGATTTGCCCGGAGCGCTCGCAGCGCCCCCGCCAGCCCCCGCCAGCCACCGCCTAGGCCCCCCCTCGGCCACGCGCTGCCAGTGGGTCTTTCATATTGCAGCGCACTGTACAATCTGATCCTGGCTGCAGCACTACATCGGGACAGTGAAGAGCGTTGTTTGCATTCGGAAATGACATTTCGCGAGCCATGATCGCGAGCAGTTCCGCCGTGCCCGCTGAGCAGAAGAATCGGGGGACCCTCACCAGAGCGCTTCCCGTTTCCGCCGCGGGAGGGCGAGCGTCGAGCTGGAGACGCGAATAGCTTCCACTGCAGCCTCTGCAGCTTAGCGGGTGAACGGAGTTTTGTGCCCGTGAGGCTTCGTAATACGAGAAACATTCCAGACGAATACCCTTACGCTGCTCCTTTAACGGTGTTTAGTGATGCATCGTATGGATGAAGTGAGGCGACCGGAAGTGAAGATAAGTGATGCCGGATCGGAGTGTATAAAAGCGATGCGATCGCGAACCGAAACTGGGATTGACGAAGATCGGCGACGTGGTTCCGCGAAAGCATGTGTCATTAGGTGGGCGCACGTGCGGTTAGGCACTATCGAAAGTGCAAGCAAGCGAACGCGTACTCGCACCTTTAAAAAGAAAGATACAACTTCGACGTGCGTTGCACACCCTTACAAAGAGAGTTCGTGGGAAAAGATATAGACGCGACCGATTGACGCCGCCGTCTCGTCTGCAAGCTAACCGTATGAAGGTGGGCAAATACTCTGTCATGCCGAGGATATACTTATGAGGAGCCAGAACCGAATCTACAGAAAAACAAGAAACCATCCATAGGTGAAACAACATAAAGCGAGCATCACCTCCCTATCAGTAAACGAAACATTCGATCACCAATTCACTGCTGCCACTAATATCCAAGCTTCGTGGCTTGCCCACTCGGTCCCATCATCACCATCGTCGAAAACTTTAATATTCGAAAAGTGAAAGGACCTTGCGGTCCCCTTAGTCCAGGGCTCCGTTAATTGGCCGCCCAGATTCGCCGGGCTCGCTCAACCAGTCGCTGCTTGTCATCAAGTTCAACATGTCAAAGCTCCTTATGTGCAGCAAGATTCCGCTTGACCCGTGACAGCGCCGCAAATTTAAAGTGCGTCCCTAGATTAGAAGCCGACGTCTACAAGCCATCCGGTCCAATCCCGTACCTCTAAAACCGTCACGTGATCTCGCTTCCTTCCACAGCCTGCGTCTCCGTCCAGCATCACGTCATGAGCTGGCATCACCCCAAACTCCGAAAGCACGTCGAAAACAGCCCAAAACAAAGTTTCCGCCATACTCCCCCGTACAAACAGTGAGCCTCCTCTACGGCGACTAGATTAGGACGGATAAAGACAACGAGGCCAAGTCAAACACGGTCGCAATAGAAATATATATATATACAGCAGTATATATAGCACTTTTCGGGTCGCTTCCGTTTCAGAATGTGTAAACAACGCCTTCGCCGAGTGCAAACCCAAAACCCCGGCGTGTCGACGCGCGGAACGACAACTCCAGCAGCGAGAGCTCTCCAGTCTTCCCCCCCCCCCCCTCTCTCTCTCTCCTCCCCTCCAACCTCCTCCCCCAGCTTTTACCGAACGTCAACGCCCTCTGTCGGCGGACGAGCGCGGCAGCCGACGTCCATTTGTGGAAAGCGGGGGTCGCCAATGTTTATCCGGAAGCAAAAGGAGACGTCGTTTCTTCGTCCCAAGATCCAAAAAAACAAGAAAGAAAAATTAAAAAAAGGAAGAAGGTAAGGACGGAGCATCTTCAGATCGTGTGTTCGGACCCTCCAAGCTGTGTTGCAGTGACGTCACAAAAGAGTAAATCGATACTCGGAATCCCTCCCACCCCCACTCCCTCTACCCTTTCCTCCCCGCCCCCATTCCATCCTGCTCAGATGGACTTGAGTGACGGTTGCAGGCTCCCAAAAACGCTGCGTCATGGCTCAATCCCGAGCGCCTGATTGGACGCCGACGTGCGCGGCGCCTAGCTCATTCTCGGCCGTTGATTGGTTCGCGGTTAGGAAGGGCGCCATGACGTCGGGGCGTTCGCGATGCCGGACTGGCTGAGTCGGCCCGTGCCTTTCCCTTCGGTCCAAGTGACGCCACTCACCGAGGATCCTCGTCCTCCCCCGTTCAATTTCCCTTACGGAGGTTAGATAGATTGTGTGTCTCCTTTGTGCCGCGTCGACTCCAATTATATTATTGGAAACCGCGTTGCGGATCCATGGCAAGGAGCGCTCACGTAACATCCGGTTTGTTGGCACCTTTGTTGTTTTATAATAGCCGATGATGACGTCACTGTTAAAGGCTAACGGAAAAAAAAAACACGAGTTCAGAGGTCTACTCAGCGCAATCTTGTAGACACAAGGACAAGAAGACCCCATTTAACTTACAATTACTTCGTATCGAATAGAATTCGCGTTGGAGTGTGATCCGCTGCGTGGCCAACGCTCGTGACTGCTTACACTGGCGCCATCTATCGGTGCAGCTTTGAAACGCTTCCGATCGGCGCATATTTTACGCATTATTCTTTCGCGGTGTGATTGGAATAACTCTGGCAATGTTATGGGCGACCGGCTATCGAGGATACTGCGCAGATTTATTCGATCTCATCGCAGATCGTACAAAACCTTCAAACTTATTGTGCGCAGATCGGAAAAGGTTCCAGGGTTACCCGACAGATGTCACCTGTACGTTTTCTCGCCACAAACGGTTGCGACACAACAGCCCACCACACTGAAGCGCCAAGTTGTGAACCAGATTTTAAACTACTGTCCGATAATCGAGTCGGTTGCCGTCGTTGTAAAGGGTAAATTTAGCCAGCGCAGTATACGACTACTAACCTGGGGTATTTTGACGCGAATCAAGTAGTATAGTTATTACACAACCACACGCCGATATGATTAAAAAAAATTTAAAAAGTGCTTACAAGTTTTTGCAGCCTTCATCGCTTCAATGGGCTGCGACTGTCTTCACTCCAATGTAACCGATATGATAAAAGCGTAAATACGACGATGACGTCCCCAATGAACCCTTTAAAAAAAAAAAATATATATATATATATATATATATATATATATATATATATATATATATATATATATATATATCAAGCAAAATTGGCGGTCGCAATTTTCGGGGCTAGGTGGCGCAAGCTACCGCCCGTTACAAAGGGTATAGCCATTAACATCCATCTATCCATCCATCCATGGGACACGAAGCCTGCCATTGGATCCCGATAAACATCGAGCGCTGACGCAGTCGATCGTGTCCAATACATTCTCAAACAATGCCGGACTCGGATATAATTAGCGCAGCAGCGACTCGTAGGGGGCGCCACTTTTGGAAAGTGTATTGTTCGTAGACAGAGTCGCCCACTGCAATGTGACGTCGCCGTTTACGACGACGACGACGACGATGTTAACGATGAGGATGATATCGCAAACTTTGTCTCGTTTCGCATCGCGCGTTTATAGTGACCGATCCGAGTTCGCCATCTTCTTTCCCCGCCGGAAGCGGCACTTGAGGACCGGAAGTAGGACGAGATGCGCGGCAGACAGCGTCACTTCCGGCCCGACGGGCCGCCGCGGCGTCATTGTTTTGGGGCTCGCGAGGCTTCCGCTGTCTGGCGACAAATTTCCTAACGAGCGCCGACGTGTGAAAGAAGACCTCGACCGTCTCGGCCCACATTATTAAGCTATCAAAAAGGAGAAAAAAAAAAAGTACAGAAAAATAAGAAGAAAAAAGTAAAATTGCTTTCCTCTTTATTGCAAAAGTCGAGCGACCGAGAAGTAGCGAGTCAGCGTCAAGTACTTCACTCCACTAAAAGGCAAAAGAAAACCAAGTTTATGTTTCCATCACGATTACGTTGCTACCATTTTCCAACTCTCCCAATTTATTTTTCTTTCTTCTTTTTTTTTTTTTTTTTTTTTTTGGGGGGGGGGGGGATTTAGTTTTGTAATGAGTTTCGACTATGCGAAAAAGGGAGAATGAAAATGCACGAGTGAGATTTGGAACACAGCCAGCGTAACGTATGGTGAAAGTCTGCTGCGTGGACGGGCCTTAACAAGGCCGTTGAGTTTTTATTTAGAACTTCAGAAAAGAACAAGCAGATTCGCTGCGGGACATTTGTTGAGAAACTGGAGCGCTTACATCGCACGACGGACACAATGTAAACTTACGCGTGTCCGGGTATTCTGTAGCGCAAACCATGCAGTGAACCGACATTTATTCGAAAAACTCCCCGACTGTCGCGATGTTTCTCCCCAGATTCCCAAACTTTCCCGCGGTTATTCCCTACCAGGGAACGTACGCCCCGGAAAAGAAATGTGCTTCGAAAATCAGTTACTCTGAGTGACCAAATGAACACATTTGTACCGCCTCCATTGCCAAAAAGTGTCTCACCGCCGAATTCAGAAACCTCACTCAAACTACACTCAAACTGAAGGGCCCCCTCCACTTCCTCGAGGAAGGCACAAGGGCCGGCGCTGGCCAATCGCGAAGACAGATCCGCCGTCGCGGTTGGCCAGTGCCGGCCCTCGTGCCTTCCTCGAGGAAGTGGAGGGGCCCTTCAGTTTGAGTGTAGTTTGAGTGAGGTTTTTGAATTCGGCGGTCAGTCTGGGATACGCCCTTCACGATACTGAAACCACGAGTTTACAATGGCGTGGTCAAACAAATGAAACATGAACCTCGCAGTTCACTTCTTGGTTCCAGCCCTCAGAGAGAAGTAACTTAGAAGGCGGTCGCAGAAATCCACTCCACCCATGTTTTCGTTGTAAGTTTTGATCAAAGCTTTCGGAGGGGCACTTGTTAGCCTTATCGGTCTTCAAACGGTGCTTGCAACATTCAATGGGCTTCGCAGAATCCACCGCGGACAGTAAAATCACCCCCTTCTTGTCGAACCACTTCACAATTGAGGGGGAATCACCTTCACTAACAAACTCAACGTAAGTGCCTCTTCCAGTCGTATAGACATCTGTTTGTTGGGAGGCAATTTGCCTTTTACCACTGCGGGAATTTCGTTCAGCATGGCCGTAATTGTAGCATATAAGCCCCTCTGCTTGAGCTCAACCAGTAAAGATGAACTGGCGGAAAAGCGTTCAGTGTTAAGAACATGGCAAGGTTCCACTCCAAGAAGTTTCAGCACACCTTGAGCGCCAACGCCCCATTTTCGCCGGGACTCATTGTCCTCAAACGTTGTCTTCACCCGGTACACGTGAAAATTCTTCCACAGTTTTTCCATGCAGTGGGGGAAAATGCAATTTGCTTGTTTTCAGAAAATATTGCACAAAACGAATGAAGAGGGGCCTGGCGTACAACCGGCTGTAGTATATTGAGACATCAACACATTTTGAAGGTTCTCTATTGAAAAAAAAAACTTGGAAGTCAGATGTCTAGCCACAGTGGGCTAAGCATCTTACTCAACTCCGTAGAACACGAATTAGCACATCGAGCAAAATAGAAGTAGTGATAATTGTTTGTTTTACAAGACGTGACTAGCCAAGCTCCCATGCAGTTTCCCGCCATATATATATATATATTTTTTACAACAGACAGTTTGCGTTTTTTGTTTTTTTGACAGAACGGAAAGCTTAAGTGTACAGATGGCTGTACACGCGGTGTTAGCCCTCATCAAAGGAGCGTGATTTTTAAAAATCAATTCTACCTGCGTACAGCCGGCTGCACAAGGGGTCCCAGGAGGATACTGGGTCACCTCTCCTTGTTGCGTCTTGTTCTAGAGCGCAGCCCTTAGGCGCCCGTTGGCGTTATAATAACGTCGTCATACGACGTTATAATGAAGTCATCACGAGGTCATGTCACCATGTCGCCATCGTAACGTCGTGCTGTCGTCAGTCAACGTCACAGTCTTTCGTGACGGTTATTTATGAGGGTTCTTCAAGAAGGTCCCTCACGACGAGATCTTCGTGACGGTATTCTTAAAGAACTGTGTGTTAAGTTTTTTAGTTTCCTTTTGTGTGTTTTCCATGTATTTGCATTTTCTGTATTGTATAAATCTTGAACACCCCACCCCCCTTTATGTAATGCCCTTCACGGGCCCTTAAGGTGTAAATAAATGAAATGAAATGAGGCTAAAGTAATAAAAAAACATCATGTGCTAAAAAACAAACTGACAAAGAAAGGGTGTGTGTACTCACTTCCAGAGCAGAAACGATGCGACGAGGACAGCGACGAGCACGACGGACGAGCAGACGGCGATGACGGGCAGCGACGGAAACGCCGACGACGTGGTCAACTCGGCGCCGATCGGACGCACCTCGCAGAACTGGAGTTCATCCGGGGGCACGCCGCGACGCCCGCCGCCACCGCCCCCCGACGAAGATGAGCACAGCGAGGGTGGAAGCGGTGGCGGCGGCACTCCGAACTCGGGCGGCCTCGGGAAGCAGCCCCCCGGGCACGACGACGGCGACGACGACGAAGCTAGGGGCTCCTCGTCGTCTTCCGAAGAGGACGACGAGTCCGCCCCGGCACTGCCCGCCGTACCGCCGCCGCTGTCGCCCGGGTCGGCGAACCGGGACGTCTCAAAGGACATCGTCGAGTCGCTGGGGTCCACCACGGAGGAGCCAGCTGGACATGTAAAGAAAAATAAAACAAGAATTTAGTGTGAGTTGTTACGATCGCAATGCGTACTTAAGAATAATTTTCATCGAGAAATACTCCAGTCGAGACCGGTTATAATGAGTCAATGGGTATCGGAAGTCAATTCGATATATCCGCTATTTCGTTATAAGCGATTTCGGTTATAACGAAGCGTAAAAGGGAATGAGAAATGGGGATCGCTTCGCTGTAGCCGCTATTTCGGTATAACCGACTTCGTTATAACCGGTCTCGACAGTATAAACAGTATACGGAGATGAATTGGAATAACGAGAGAAACATTTCTCGACATAGACGTTTCGGGAAGAAACTCTCTTCCCGAAACGTCTGCGTTTAACGAAATATCTGTTTTTGTTCAATTTTTTTTCTTCCCAACCTGGTTACGATCACAAAGACCCCGACACTTCACTGACTAACAAAATCGCAGTCACGGTGCTAATACGTAAAAACAAAAAAGACAGTATGAAGACACTGTCCGAGGCCTGTTTCATTTTTGTAAACCGTCATCCTGTCACAATGTCATACGAAAAACGTCTGCGGACACAACGTATGTACGAAGCAAACGTGGTTTTAACGTACTTAAAAGGAGTGTTTCTTAATAATCCAGCCCTCGCGTCTGCATGCTGCGAGCACAATGCATTTTTTAGGATGCATTAGCGGTGCTCATGAGCGGCTTAACAGAACGGAACAGACGATTCGAAGAACTATTTGCACGGCTGCCGGGCATACACGACATCATAGAGTACACCGCGAAGTCGCTTCGATAAACTTTAGTAACATATCTATTGACGAAACTCCCATTAGTGACGTGGTGCAGCATTTAGACGAAATATGATCGCAGACTTCTGTCGAATAACCTCCCGTAAAAACCACTTCGGTCCATCGGCGTGGCAAGAACCCTGCCGACCGACCTTGAAAGCCGATTTAGCGTCCGACTTCAATAATTCAGAGTCGACATGCAGATCAAAGTATAAAGGGGGTGAAAACAATAAATAAAAGCAAGCAGGTTTGTGAACGAAGTGAATAATAAACTCGAGAGCAGAAAACAAATAAAAATTCGGACAACTACGCACAGTGTTTTAAACACAACTAGAGGTTTAGTTCGCAACGTCGCTAGTATTCATAGGCGGAAATTTGGAGATAAATGAAAAATTTCAACTTGATATGGTACCGAAAACCTCTCCAAAGGTTGCCAACACCTCCTCGCAAATAAGGACACGAAGGAACGGGCCTACAAACCGCCTTGGGAGACGACTCCCATGGATTCCCTCCACAAATCGCCGATTGGATTAGACACGAGTGATGACGTCAGCGTTCGGCGAAGACTCGTGACCTCGCCGATTGGTCACAAGTCCCGGCCGAACGCTGACGCAGCTCTCGTGTCCCAATCCGCGCCCCGCGTTTACCTTCTTTACGTGACGTCATAAAACGAGGTTTTAGTTTATGTGAGGTACACGTTCCTACAAAACAGGAACGAAAGCTCGTTCCCTCTCAATCTCGCAGCGAGTTCCCGTTACGAGTTCGGGCGGTTCGAAAGAAACGCGTTCCCGTCGTGTTTCTAAGATTGGACCCCGTCGTTACGTTAAAGTTACATTCGCGTATTTGAATGAAATATTGCGCCGTGTAAACCATGGAGAAAACAAAGCGAGCGAGTGAAAATATCCGCATAGAGCTACGTGACGAGTCGCCAGGATCACATTTGCTTCAGTTTTCTATTTTCGACTATGTCTGTTTAATATGGATGCCCCGCTACGTAGACACCACTTTCGGGGACAAGCTGGGAAAATACACGCATTTTTATCTCATTATTATGGACATCTCGCATTATGGACGATTCTTTGGGGGGGTACGGAGGTGTTCATATTCACGAAACTTCCTCCCCCCCCCCCCCCCCCCCCCTTCCTGTATCTTGGACACTTCCCCACCCAAAATTAAAATAGTCGAACATAACAAAAAGCCTAAATCCATACAAAATTCGGAAAAAGATTGTACATAAAAAGAGAAAAACTTAAAAGGAACGCCGTAACTCCTGCCGCTTCCTAGCAAACGTAACGCGTTCTCTTTCCAGTTCCACCAACGCACGTTGCAAACGTCGGCGTTCCTCCGATAAGGAACGCGTTTCAAAATGGTCGTTTCTTAGAACGATGTTCCTAAACGACACTGCTTTTAGCGCGAAAGGACGCGTGTGGAGAAAGAGAGAAGTGGATGGGGAATGAGCTATGGGGGGCTGTGCGCACAATGCTTGGAGGGAGCTCGCCTTTCCTGCCCGGCACACAAATCCGCCACACTGCATTTCAGCGAGGAGATGCTAAGCCGATTTCGGTGTCCGCGCCCGGCCTGACGTCGCGAACCCTAACCGCTACTGACCACCAGCCCTGATCTAGCGCAGCCGTTGTGCCAACGCCGGTGTAAACAAGCGACTATAAGGTTACGAGTCACGTTGTATAACTACTTCGGTGCCGGGATCAAATACCGCCCAACTTGAGTTTCCGGGTTTCGCTTATTCGGCACAGGGTAATCCAAAAATCTGTTCATTAATCAAGTTTTTTTTTTTTTTTTTTATTATTTAAGTTATGTTGGAGAATCGAATTTGCTACCCCGTAATGTTGCGTCAATGCATTCTAATTACTTTTGTTTTTCAATCTTTGTTCATGAACGTGATTGGAGCTTCGTTCCCAATCGTACGGTTGTAATTTTCCTTGAGAGTCAGGTTTATCACTGCTTGTGTGTACATCGACGTACGTTTGTTTTTTGTACCTTCATCACCTTCCTACAATAATGCCCTCTCGGCTCCGAAGAAGGTTAAAATAAATCAATAAATAAACTGTTTCGGACAAGTGTCGACCCCTTAATGGGCTTCGACCAACGAATTACAAGTTGTACCGTTTCCTTTTACATGAAAACGAAACGAAATTTTAGCTTCTTTTATTTTTTTTAATATAGCCAAGAACTACGCTGTGTCAGCACGTTAAAAATACCATCATTGCGCTCATAAACACACAAAAACTAACTTTAAAACGAATAAAACGATACCAACTGGTAGTTGGGAGGCCGATGCGGTTATGACGACGAATGCCCCCCGTCCCAGATTTTATGAATAACGGAGTATATTAATGCTGATTTATATATTATTCAAGCTTCCCACCAGGCATTTGTCAAGGAGTGCTATGTATGATAAGGTTTTTTTGCGTTCGGACTAGCCATTAAATGTGGAGTATTTCCGCCAAAACGTTTATTTTTGACCCCAAATTCGCCCCTGCGGACAATGCACCGGGTACGGATTATAGTCGGGAAACTCTGGTGGATAGCTTGCAGGTGTCGCCAAGTTGCTGGGTACTGGCGGTTATCTCCAGCTCCTGGTGCTGCGGTGTGAAACTAACACGGTGAACCGCTAGCACTCAAGGCCCATAAAATAGAGGCATGGCCGCGAATCACGTTACGGGCAAGCTATGTATACGCCATATGGTGTGCAGTCCTTTGATAGTACTACAAGGCGAGATTGACAAGCGTTGATGCCACTAGGCAGCAATGCTGCCAACTCCAGTACCTTTGACCGTGCAGAGACAATTGACGTCACGAACGGAATAGGTACAGAAATGTCGCGGTCACGTCATTTCGTTTTGCGTGGGACACCAAGGCAGTTAGTTAAACGGGGACGATACTGCTATTATAGCGCTATGTAGCGCTTGCATCACACTAGGTTATTCGATTTCAAACTATTTATGTTTGGAACAAGTTATCGTCCACAGTGCAGATGAGACTGACTAACTGAATGACTCTTCATCCGGCGCCCCTCGTGGAGAACCCGCAAATGTTCATATCAATTATGAACAAATCACTGTTTCCAGAGAAAAATAAACAACAAAGGTAAATCTACGAAAATGTTGCAATCGCGTTAAACATACGCGCGCGCATCACGCATATAGTTAATGTCTTACAGATCACCATAGAAACACCAACGGATACGCGAAAACGGGGAAGCTCGTGAATCAGGCGGCGGCTTGCGCCACCTATCCGGTGTCAAACGAGTCAAAGACTTGCGCCTGTTCGAACCGGTTCGTACGCCACTGCATCGAGGCGCTATGAAAACAAGCACTGGGGGCGAAAAGTATGGAGCCAAACGCATGCCATATCACCGCCGAAAAAGACATACCCCTCCAATATATACGGGTAAATCTATTAAACAAAATCCTAAAATCGTAAAACTGGTTACAAAAACAACAACAAAAAAAAACAGTTATTTTTTTAGACAGTAGGGGTCCAGTCTGCGAGACTGTGGCGACTTGGTTACCCAGGTTAGATGAGCAATTCAGCCAGTGCAGTACGACCGCCAGCCTGGGGTCTTTAACGTGCACCACGCGGTAGTGATACACGACCGCACGCCGGTACGATGCTCATCCGGAACGAAACGGGCAGGGGTGGAGATTGAACCCAGGATCCTTGGGGTCTGCAGCGCCAGGCTTCGCTCCATGTGCTCCGCGCTGCGATGCGCCAACAGACTCGGCCACCGATCTCCCCCCCCCCCCCCCTCCTCCCCCCAACTTGTCACGAAGTTGCCTAAAACTCACACTTAACCCCCGTGCATGAGACAAAAAAAAAAAAAAAAAGAGACAAATAAAAGCTTAACACGTTTCCCGCTAAAAAAAAAAACAGCGCAATTCACGTACAAAACAACCAAAACAACATCAAACAAAAGAAAACTCACGCGAGCGCAAAGTCTATCACGTTATTAACGGTCATCGTGCATCACAGGCCGATATAAGGAAACAAACAAACAACAAAAACGTCTTGCCATTCCGACGGAAGTGCCCGTATGAGCGTGCGACCCCTCGCGGCAATCACGCGAACTATACGGTAGCCCGAAAGCTCCCAACTTTCCTCCCTCTCCTTATTTTTTTTTTCTTCCTTCTCTCTCCCTCTCTTTCTCCCTGGCCTCCTGACATTGGAATTCTCCTTCCCCTCACCGTCATACCGCCGAGCAAAACCAGAAATCGGCTGCCGGGGGACCCGCCTCGCCTTATTACAAAAGGTCAGTTCGGACAGGAGAGGAAGCCATGGATGGCGACGGCGGTGAAAACAAGACACCCTCCTTCCCCCCAAAAAAGAGAGACGAAACAAAAAGAAAAAGAAGAGGAGAACTAGTATTGATAGCCAGCGACAAATATATAAAGCAAGGACATGGGCAGACGAGGGCGAGTCGCGCCGGAGATTGCAAAGACAAAATAAAAGAACACACAGAAAAAGAAAAGATGGCAGCGGCCACCCGTCTTTCGACGAAGCAGACAACGCTGGTCTCCAGCCTCGTCTGCCTCGTTGTAGCCAACGTTAGTTGTAGCAGACGACGAATTGGAGGAAAAAGAGCAGAGATTCCCCAGGTTGGAGGCTAAGTTTAGAAGAGGGCAGATCGGCAATGTTAGTAGTGTTTAGATACCACAGGAAGATGGCGGCGGCCACCGGTCTTCCGAAGCAGACGACGCCGGACGCTCGGTGTAGCAGACGGAATTACCGCAGAGCGGTGCAGACGACGACGGAAGGACCGGTAACAAAGGATATTTCCCCACGTTCGAGGCTGGGTTTAGAAGAGGGTAACCGACATTGTCGGCATTTAGACTCCAGAGATATTCGACGTTGGCAGAGTGTATCGGATTCCGCGCGGGCTTTGCTAGCGCTGAAATGATCAATAGTTGGTTGATTGGTCCTTTCGTGTCACGTGATGACAACGAACCCTCCCTTTAGGGGGAGATGATCCCCTGTATGTACTCATGTCACTTAAGTGATTCCTGCAGAAACGACTAGGCATATAACGACGATGACCAGCTAGCTGTCCCTTGCTCACGAAACACATACGCCAAAGAAACAGGCGTCATTCACGGTGATTCCCCCGACATCATCGTCCTCCTTGTCTAAGCATTGCTGCCGTTACGGCTACTTTAGCCCGTCGGTATCTCCTCATAAAACTCAGATTGCGCCGGCACTTGTGGTCACCAGGGTGCACTGCATACGCACCAAACTCCAGTCAACACAGGGGGGAGTGCTTTCCAATTCTAGACTTCTTTTTTTTCCCCTTAAAACAAAGTCAGGTCCGTATTCAGCAACAATGTTCAATCTCGTATGCGCTGTTCAAAAAACATAAGCGCTAGCACTCATCGCTCCGCAAAATGCTCCGTGTATGTCGGTCGCAGTGTAGACGTCTCACACAAAAAGAGCATGCGCAGAAACGTACACTTTAGGCTAAATTTGCTTCATCACTCATTAGGGAGTTTTCGTAGACCGCGTTTCCTCCTCCGCTAAACCATCTGCAACGAAAAAGCCGCTACTGCGCCTGCGCGCCGATGGCGTTGACTAAAGTTCAGGGTATCGCAGCGGGTTGTGGAAAGCGTTGCGGGACGACGAAAACTGACTTGCCTGCAGTGCAAGCCTCCTTCAACTATTCTTTATAAGTCGCAGTTGTCTTCCCTTAGGCCACCGTCAAAATTGCTCGTTCATCATACAAAGACAGTCTGCAAACAGATTCGAGCGCCGCGAGTCGCCACGAGATCCGTGTTTCGAAGGCCGCACGGCAACGAGTTCCAAGGACAAGCTTGGCACGGGGCATTCGAACCAGGGAACGTTGGAGAGGAGGTGACCTTTCCAGCGTTTGCCCTGCTTGAGTGGAAGAAGGTGGGAGGTGCTTCCACTTTACTCTCTTTAACCAGTCCCCGACGATAGCCAAAAACTACAACACTGCAAACTTTACATGTCCGCGAACTGTCCGTCCTTCGTTCGCTTCGTGTGGAACAAACGAGAAACAAACTTGTTTGTTCGTCTCATATATATATGTAATATATAGCTCTCTTCGTTCGCCATCCATTCGTGAAGTAAACCAACAACGCAAATCCAATACAAAAAAAAAAACAACAGGTGATTACACGGCGGGCAATTTGCAACGGTAAACCATTCTATCCGAAGGTCTGGCGCACGCTCATAACCAGTACCGAATTCTGAAGTACAAAACACAAAGACAGATTAAAAAAAATAAAAGTAAGAGCCACCATGAGGCCACAAAATTAAATTCTCTTCCATTTCCCCGAGCGCGTTCGTTATTTCGCTCTTCCATTGCCTTCTTTTTTTCGTTTTATAGAGATTCTTTGTAGGGTCGAGATTACAGAGAGAAAGAGAAAAAAAAAAAAGTGAAAACGAGGATACCGGAACGATAGACGTTGCTGAAGTCCCTTTCATATTAGACTGCCCTTGTTCGGAGGAGCAACAATAGAGGACAAAGAAGGCGTACAAAAGAAAGATGAAAAAAAAAAGAGATTAGGGTTCTTCTTCGCTTCCAATTTCAACCGCGCGGCGCGGAGAACGACTTTCCGCCGTGCGTACTCCTGCCACCGCGCGCTCGATTGCAAGGAAGGAACGCAACAGCTTGGAGTCACGATTCTTCCCTTCCGCCATTTCCGCTAAACAGGACGCGCCTTCTCCCTCCGCGGACCAAACGTAACATCGGCGACACACCGTTAGCGCGAAGAAGCCATCCTCGGTTTTCTCTTAGTATTCATCGGAGAACTGTCAACAAAACTACAAAATGCAAAAAAAAAAATTGCAAAAGTAAATTACGCATTGCCGTACGCTCATTCTCCGGCCAAACGTAGCGCTAAAGGTCCCATCCAGATGTCAAAGTCTCAGCAGTAGCTGTTGCCTAATTCAACGGTGAAACGTTGATGAAGTAAGGCTCTCGCACCGCTCGTATTTCACAAAATTAGAGTTACGCGTCCCAGACCCAACTTCCTACTGCTATCCTTTGACGATCATCCAGATGACAAAATTTTTAATAGGAACTATATTGTCCCCCCCCCCCCCCCTTTTTTTTTAGGCCGCGAAAGTTGCGAATTATCGAATGAAGACTGCTCAACAAGAGCTATGAACCTATGGTTCCCCAAAAGTTGTTGATTAGAAGATAGGTAATGTTTAGGCCGGTGACCGTAATCCAGTAATTGACAGTACGAAAAACCCGTTTTGAAATCGGCAGAAAAAAATATATTCGCCGTTTTGAAAATTTGAAGTAAGCGGAGAAGTAAAAGCTACTTTTTTCAGGTAATGGCTGATTAATTACTTTTCTTCTCAAGTAATGGAGTAATATTATTGATTCGTTTTCTCTTAGAAAAGAGTAATTCTAATTGCAATCAATTAAAATACATAGTGGCGTGTACAAGACTGATTAAATGATTAATATTTGTTGAACCTTCGGTCAGAGGCAAATTTAAGGGGGGGGGGGGGGGGGGGAGGGGGAGCGCGACCGCCCCCTGCCTAAAGACCCCCAAGAACAACGGTTTTTAACAAGACACACGAGGTTTTTTTTATGTTTTATTTTTGGAGAAATAGCATTTTTATGTTTTGTTTTTTGGAGAAATGGCAAGTATTAGGTCAACAAAATAGATCTGGGCAATGCGTCGCCTGAGACGTCAAAACTGTCCGTGACGTCAGGCCTGTCTGCAGGACACTCTGTCCTCAAACCTGCACCACAAATCCGCCCCTGCCCGTCAACATCAAATTGTGCTACAGGTAAAACGAAAAAAAAAAAAGAAAAAAGCGTCATGTTGTTATGGACCGCCCTTCGACAACAGTGAGCTACTTCGCTGTAGAGAACTGTTTAAGAAATATGCGAGTCAATAAACATTAGACACGTCGTTAGGAAACGCCCTTCGCCCCCTCACGTCTGAACAAAACGGGAGGGGGGGGGGGGGGGGGGGGGGAAACGACGAAGAGGTCAATTTCCCACTCGTCTCGAGAACACGAGCATAGAGGCACATCGCAGACCCGTTCAATAGGCTAAACAGAACGAAATTGGCGCTGTGTCGACGCTGTGACGAATTTCAACACAAGAAGCTTCCTTTTTAAACGTCTATAAGCGTCTGAGTGGCCGTCGCACCGTGTATCGAACTGACTGAACACGTACGCAGTGTGATAACGTCGACAGCGTGGTTTCCAAAGTCGCATCGATGGCTGATGACGTCACCACTACAGGCGAATGACGTCATCCCTGATGGCTGGTGGCGTTATTACTTATTACCGATCGATGATGACAATATCAACGATGGCAGAAGCCATCCCTAATGGCAAATGACGTCTTCACCGACGATTAATGACCTAACCACTAAAGTGGCGATGCAGGCGAGTTGTTGCATGAATAGTTAACGGGAGAATAAACTTTATAACAAAAAAGATACACTTTATAAAGGGCATATTTTAGATAGCTTTTTGTGCTGTTGTTTTCATGAAGAAAAAAATTGCGTAATTTTGACCCTGTCAGACGCAATTTATACAAAGATAGCCCGCTCGCGGCCCCGCCCAGCAACATAGCTAGTTACGCCCCATTTCTCGCCTGTCATTAGTTGGAGAGATGATTGACGCGTGAAATCTTCGCTGTAAAATTATTTCTTCGTACCGCGATTATCTTTTGTTAGAATTTCTTTTTTTACATGTTTGAGAAACAAATAATTTTGTATGAGGTATGATTTTCAAAAGTATCACGAGATTTTTTATTATTTTTTTTTTTTTTTCGCTACGATTTCGAAAGATTTCAAACGTGGCTGCCTCCGTTTGCAGCGAGCGTTTGACTCGCACCTCATTTGTTCGTTTGCACGTTTTGGTGATCGATAAAAGTGTCGGTCGGTTCCCGTAAAAAGCGGGCCCGCTACCCCGAGAATCGTGCAACCGTCATGATTGCGACCACGCTTTTAAGTACTCAGAGGTAGCTTACAAATGTAAGAATTCGCGAGAGCCGTTGGGCGTTCGCCTCGCACCAGGTTTGTCCCGGTGTGTTTTGTCGCCATTTCGCTTCGGAAGGCCCTTAGCTCTCAAAGTTTCGAGCAGTGCACCTGGCTCGCGAAAGCGGGTATCTTAGGTCGCGTTTGAATCGTAACACTCCCCCATTTCGCTCGCTTACACCGCGCAAGAATACAAGAACAGAAATGATGAAAGAACTGCAATGGACCTTTTCCAGATACCGACGGCACCAGGCGGTGGCTGCACAAACTAAAAATAAAGGAAGTGACCTACCTGCGCTACCATAGATAATGGGAGCTACGTTACCAGTTGCTTCCCTCTCTGAGCAGCGTCGCGTGCCCAACGCAACGAGGTAGGCCTAGCGCGACTTTAAAGAAGGAAATCCGTAGCGTCCACCCAAACGTCGTGTTTTTCTTTCCGTCCACTTTTTTTTTTTTTTTTTGTGTAACACAATTCTATATATATGCTGCAATTACGTGTTCTACTCGTCGATTTACAGCCTCATTCCGAATTTCCTCGATTTTTTCGTGCCGACTTCCACCGCTTGGCATCGGGCGCTCGCGCGTGCGCAGAACGCTTCTCGGAAAAGATCCATTCCTTTTGTTGATTTTTTGGTTGTCTTTTCGGTCGCTTTTTACCGCACGTCGGCGACACCGACAGACGCTTGTATACGAGGAACGCTATATAGAACGCCGTTTCATGGTCGCGTCTAGCGTCCGACGTAGACGGATTTAGAGCGGAGATGTAGACGCGTTCGAATGTGAAAGCGAAGAGCCAGACGCCGGCGTTCCGCGTTCTAAAGCGTTGGACGAGCGCAGTGGAGAGAAAGGCCATCTAGCTTTAGGTTTACCCACCAATCGTTCTAATCAGAACTCGGCGATGCATGGAAAGTCTGCGCGTCTGCCTTCTCGGACCAGCAAACGCCGTCAGGCGGCAGACTTTGCAGACGAACCGGACGTCGCGAGAGGGAAGGATTAACAGCGATAAAAGCGGTATTCAACCTTATTAGGGAGTTTTCGTAGACCGCGCTGCCCCCTCCGCTAAGCGTTCCGCAACGAAGAAGTTGCTACTGCGCCTGCGCGCTGATAGCCTTGACTGTGGAGTTCCCGCTATCCTAGCGGGTTGCGGAGGGCCTTGCGGGACGGCGAAAACGATCTACGAAAACTCCCTATTGTGGCACGGTTCTGTAGCGGGCAAAAATACCGGTTTGGAGCAGTCACTGACGCTTTTGGAAGAAATGCTCGAAAAAAGCGTCAGGCGGATGAGCTAACATCTGCTAGCAAATCACTCGAAAATAAAAACGCGAATGCATCGCTAAATAATTCCATCTATGATAATGACACGTTGATACTATAGACCATATATTACTTATTACCTTTTGTAATCGAAATAGATAGGGCGCAAAAAAAACACAGAACCTTATTTTTAAAAATAAGGTTCTGGTCAGAGTGGATTCCATTTAAAATGGGTACTAAAAAATATAATGAAAAATTAATCACGACGCAACAGATTCTTTGGGATAAAACCCCTCCCACGTTTTTTACACCCGGTAGATTGCTTAGCCTGTAAACAGAATCTCTCTAAAATGTCTGAAAAAGCCGGCCTATCAGCTAAAGTATGTCTATCAAATAATACGCCCCCCCCCCCCCCCCCCCCCCGGGTCCTCTGCAAGTTTTCAAAAACCCTACCCAACTCAATACTCTAATAATATAAACTGAAAAAAAAAAAACGAAAATGTTATGAAAACCTATCTTTGCGCTTTAAAATCGGAAGTGCCCTTTATCAAGTGGGAAGTTGGAACCAGAGTGAAGTCAAAGTTTTGTGCTCCTTGGATCGACAGTCTCATCAGGAGCACGATACCTTGGTTCTGTTTTATCAGAGAAGCCGCCATCCTACTATTTTGCTAATGTTTTCTCGCAACGTTTCGCTCAAGACATCACCGACATCGTCTGGAAATTTCGACAATCAATCCGCCAGCGCAGTTGACGAACGATCTCTAAACCTTATTTTCAAAGCGAAGCCGAAACCATCACTCAATGGGACCAACCAAACAGCACCAAAGCGCGACATCGTGGCATTCGCCCATCTTCCTCTGCGTGTCCTTTCCTCGACTATAACAATGAAGTACTGTTTCGTGTTTTCATTAGTGATATAGTTATAATTTCGCATCGCCCAGAAATAGTATCATCCACAGTCGACTCGAATGTTTCTTCTTTTTTTTTTTTTTTTTTTTTTTAGTAGTAACCTCTATAATCTTGAAAGTGCAGCTAACGATTGGTTAAATAAATTATCATTCTGGCTAGTTGCAAACCATCTTGAATATTTTAAAAACTGAAAATTTGTTTTTAGAGCAAGAGATAAGATTATTATCCTACGACATCAAGTTTAACTCCTACAAACTGGAGAAGGTTGAACCTTTGAAGTTCCTAGGTGTATTGTTTCATGAACACATGTACTGGACAACTATGTGTCCAAGCTCTCTTGAAAATACTCTCCAGATCAGTCCGCACAATGCATAAATTATATTTAATAGCAACATGGCTTAAGTGCCAATTATACTATGCACATGTTCACTCTCGTTTACATTTCTGCTCATTGGTTTGGGGAACGACAACAAAAAGTTGACTCGAAAAACTAGTACTCCAAAAGAAGGAAAAAAAAAAGCGATCCGATTTATCGAATGTTTTGGAACTTACAATCATATCTAATCCCTCGTTAATTATGTTCAACCTTACAAAAGTCACCTTCCATTATCTCAAAACTGACACGGAGTCATTTCACGACCAATTTCCCTTAAAAGATACTAACTACAACTTACGACGTGTGCAACACTCTAAAAGTAAAATAGTACGAGCTATTTTTTTTCTTCTTCTTTACTTACTAATATGTGTCCACAAACAGCAATGGCCTATCGCGAACACAGCAAATTTCCCAATTTCTAAAAAATCATCCTCAAATTCTAGAAATGGCTGAAAGCGTAAAGTCGATAGATACATAAAAAAAGGGATTACATTTTGGAACACAAACAATACCTTGAGGAAAAATGTGTAAACAACCTTTTGTATTCCTTTTTTTTTTTTTTTTTTTTTTAGCGCGTGTTTTGTATTGTTTGTGTTTCTCTGAAACCTGTATGGGCTACGGGACCTCCCTCGGTCAGGTGCTATTAAGCACTTTTTGTTCCTGCTACCCGAATTCAAAAGTAGCTAATCAAAATATTAAAAGAAGCGATTGCCCCGCGAGCTTGCAGTATGCGTGCTCGTATAGTTGTATCTGTTTGAGTCTTGGATTGGTGCTCTGACCTCAGTAAGATGAAACAAACTATACGATGAGTAGAGACGCTGGTAAATATATATTCGTACCATTTTCCTTTCTTGCTACTTCTCTCAATAATGGAGTCGAATAATATTAAAATGTGTTTAAATGTTTTGCTCTCAATAAGCCCATCTCGCGCAAGTTTGCGGCAATTCTGAGCAAAAACGGCATTTTGGCGCAAGACGTAGCAGACTTCCGTTCATGGCGCAGTTGGCATAGCGCTTCCATCACTGCATTAGGCTTGCGAACGTGTTCAGTCGAGGAGCCAAGCCAATACGGTTGTAATAAGGAGGGTCACCGCACAGTAAGCTAATCCTACACACACACACAAAAAAAAAAAAAGAAAAAAAAAAGAAAAACGTTTTTGAAACTTGCTTTGACTCCCAAAGAACTCTCCCAACTCGTGCAGACCGGTTCCATCTCAAGCACTATCGCCCCCTGGAGCACTAGAAAGGCAACTGGGCATTGAAGAACTCTTTCCCATTAAAAAAAAAAAAAAGCAGCTTAAGAAACAACAAAAGAAAACCTTATAGGTTTTTTTCTAAGAACCCCTTTAGGAGGTGCTTAATTTTAAGGTGCAAAATATGGACAAACCAAAGAACGCACAATAGTTATTTTACGACCCAAATTCTTTTAGAGTGAAGAGTAAATGGCGTCTAGCGTCGTAAATATAGCGCAAAAAATATCATTTCACGAGGAAAATTAAGAGAAAAGTATACGTGTCCAATTTAAGCACTTTTCGACAAAAAAGTCATTTAGTTTAGTGTCTTTAGAGGCCCGACTACCACACACGAGATTCTGCAAGGCAGAAGATCCTCGTCACCAGGCACGTAGCCAGGGGGGAGGCCCACGGGGCCCGGGCCCCCCTCGAAATCTTCCATTTTACTGGAACCTCCTCTCCCCCTCCCCCTCATACAGCATTTTGTCATGGGCGGGCTTCCCCCGAAACAAAATCCTGGCTACGTGTCTGCTCCTCATCCTGGTGGAAGAGGAAACAGGCAACGGTGGAAAGGGTAGAAGGGGGAGAGGAGGAAGTGAGGGGAAAAGTGGAAAGCGCGAACTGGTCGGTCGGTCTTTAAGCCGGGGTCAGACTGATCATACATCGTACAGAAGACGGCCTTCAAACAGGACGTCACCGCAACATCCGTGGTTCGAATGCCGAGTGCAAATCTTTATCCTCGAACGCCTTGCCATGCGGCATTCGAAGCACGGATCTCGCGGTTACTTTCGTTACTTTCGGTATGCAGACGGACGTGAGGGGAAAAGTGGAAAGCGCGAACTGGTCGGTCGGTCTTTAAGCCGGGGTCAGACTGATCATACATCGTGCAGAAGACGGCCTTCGAACACGACGTCACCGCAACATCCGTGGTTCGAATGCCGAGTGCAAATCTTTATCCTCGAACGCATTGCCATGCGGCATTCGAAGCACGGATCTCGCGGTTACTTTCGTTACTTTCAGTATGCAGACGGACGTGAGGGGAAAAGTGGAAAGCGCGAACTGGTCGGTCGGTCTTTAAGCCGGGGTCAGACTGATCATACATCGTACAGAAGACGGCCTTCGAACACGACGTCACCGCAACATCCGTGGTTCGAATGCCGAGTGCAAATCTTTATCCTCGAGCGCCTTGCCATGCGGCATTCGAAGCACGGATCTCGCGGCTACTTTCGGTATGCAGACTGTCTCTTGTATGATGTATATGCAGTGTGACCCCGGCTTTAACGTAAATGCAACACACAAAAACAAAGACGGAGAGAAGGGACGAGCGCGGACTGTTTTCTCTCCATCTTCGTTTTTCTGTGCGCCGTATTTACCTTAACTAGACATAACAACCAATGGTGAATGACGTCGCCACCGATGGCTCATCAGACCATCGCTGACTTCTATGACGTCATCGGTGATGGCGTCATCACACGTGCCGACACCTACTGACGACGTCACCGCAGAGGACCGTGACGTATTACCCCGGACCAAAACACCAATACTGGGAAACAAAGAGCTCAAGTCGCCAAGTTTCGAATACATCGCACACACACAATACAGACACACAGACAGACAAACACATAGGTAGATGCCGTTTCTTTTTAAATGTAAACTCAAAAATGTAAAAAAAAAAAGAAAGGAGCGCTAAAATTATAAAAAAAAATCAATAGTTTACAAATAATCTCCAATCCAGTCACTTCCCAAAGTTCTGAAAAGTGTTCCAATATGAGCAGCCCTGTTGGGAAAAAGGTTATTACCTACTTTGTCCCCCCTTTCTTAACCTTCCAGGAAACCAAATGTAAAAACAAAAACAAAACAAAAAAAAGCGGACCGGGCGCTTGAAGCGACCTGCGGCTCCAAAACAAGAAACGTTCGTTTGAAAAATGGCCTCTGATCCGAGCAATTTCTACATCTTTTGCAAAGCGGCACCCGGGGCTGAGCAACGCTGTGCAACGCCAACAACGCAACAAACGAATTTTCCCCCGTTTTCCATCTTTTTTACTCAACTGCATTTCCAAACTTCGTTTTTTTGTTTTTTGTTTCTGCATTTAAGTGTGTGTGTTCTCCTTTTTATTTTTATTTTTTTTTTAATTACGGCGCTTCGCTTTACTCCGTCTATAACCTGCTTTAGCGCTCACAAACAGTCGAGTTGAGCAACGATGCACGCGCCGTAAATTACAGGTCCGTGAGAGGCATTGCGTAGTCCAAACCGCCGACAAAAACATCCCTAAAGAAAGCAAAACACACGAACAAACAACCCCATAAACAGAAACCAGTCCAATCGACCTCGAGCTCTCCTTTTAATTCCATTTTCCACGAAACGCTCGATCTCAAAGCACCCAAACCAAAAAAAGACGAAAAACAGAAAAACGAAACCCTTAGTAGATAGTACACCAACATGTTTTTTGTTGTTGATTGTTTTTCCCTCAACCTACCCCTAAAATGGCATCGTTTGGAAGCCGGAATATCAAAGGCATCCATCTTTTGAGAACCGTTTATCTGTAACCATCTTAAGAGGTACGCTACCAGGGTTCTTGATTGCAAGCTTAAAAAGGATCGTGCCTAACAAAAATCAAAGGATCGACAAACAAACAACAAAAAGAAAAACACAACCTGCTGAATTGGTAAGATGTCCTCAGGGGCAACATGTTTGTTGCCGAGAGGTCAAACGGAATGCGTTTGACCTTTTTAACTCCTCTCGAATGCCAGAAAGCACGAAAAAACAAATATAAAAAGAAAACAAAACAAAAAAAGAAGCGGCAAAATGGTTTCCATGTCTGTAATTGACACCCCCGTGAGAAACAACGCATGCGTCCCCCGAACGATGGCGCTGCTGCTAGCGGTGCGTTGCCGTGTTTCGTTTGAAGGTGGGAGAGGGAGACCGGATATTGCGTAGAATTCCGGGAGTTCCGGTCGAGGAAAACGAAATCGCCTGCTACGTGGGGGGGAAGAACAAAAACAAAACGGCAGACGAATTCGCAGGAAATACCTCTTAGAAGAGCAGGTGGGGTGAACAGACAGACCGGTTAAACATACGTTCAGAAATGTTTCTCGGCGCTATAAATACAACTAAGGGACGAGTCGTGTTCTCATTTAAGCGGTCCCTCTTCTGTCTTTTTGCCCGCAGATTAGAGGCGCGTGAGTGCTGCTATTATTTGTCCGTTATTATTTTTTTTTTTTCGTAATACGCAACCTTCGTTATATGCCATCTTCGTTGTAAGCGAGCGGCTGGGGGCAAATAACTGGTTCTCCGGTCGTGGACGAATAATTGTTTCTGGAATCGCTTTTCTTTTCGTCTTGTCAAACGAAGCCATTCGCTACTTTGGCGCCCCCCTGAGTCCGTGGATGATTCCGAGAACAAGATGGTCACTGACTCCAATCTCGGAGATGGTGGATTTTCTACCTGGCTTTATTGTTTCGTCCGCGGAGACAGGCCGATTTAAATACGACGCGTCTATCCCGCAAGAAAAAAAAAATAAATAAAACATCAAAAATAAAGTTTTGGCCAGAAAATTTTGTTCGTGTTGGGAGTTGGAATCGCCGTCATTTTGGTGCTGAATACAGAAAGGGCGCAATGGGCCATCATTAATAGTAATGAAAAATGCGACTTCCTGGGCACGGTGCTGGGAAGCTCAAGCAATATTTTGCACTTTCACTGGCTGTTTCAGCGTTTCCTCGGGACGAAAAAAGCGTCTCCCGCAATTTCAGATACAGCCCGTCAGATAACTAGCAAGCAATAATTTTGACCACCAAGATGGTTCGAAAGTCGTAACTCTAAAAAGCGTAGCTCTCATTTTCGTGTTTCTCCCCTATAAAAATGATTTTTGACTTTTTATTGAAAACGTGTTGAGTTCTTGTTGACTCTGATTACTTCCTTTTGACTTTGACTTTCTGTTGACATGGTCAACAGAAAGTTTGTTGACTTTGTGTTGAAACTTTTCTGATGATTTTCTTCAGCCTGAGTCAAAGGAAAAGCTGTTGACTTTCTATTAACTTTATGTTGATTTTTTTCTGCCGACTTTCTGTTGACATAATCAACAGAAAGTTTGTTGACTTTGTGTTTAAACGTTTCTGGTGATGTTCTTCAGCCTGAGTCAAAAGAAAAGCTGTTGACTTTCTATTAACTTTATGTTGACCTTTTTTTTTTTTTTTACTTTCTGTTGACAGTGTCATCAAAATGACTGCAGACGTTCTGTTTACTTGGCGTTGAAAATTTTCTGTTGACTCTCTGTAGCCAGTGTCATCAGAAAAGCGACTTTCTGTTGACTTTTTATTGAACATTGTACACCTCGACTAGATGTCAAAAGTTGCTAAGTGTTTCAATAGTCTCTGGCGAAGTGAGACCGGGAAGCGGCTTCAGTTGTCCCGCCTCCAGCGCGAGCCTACTACCCTTGACAACGCTTCGGCGTTCGCGCACCTCGAGCGCGCGCGTGCAGTCAAAGCACGACGGTAGGCATAGGGCCTTCCGTCGTGGAGGCCAGGAGCTCGAAAGGCATGCCCTGCCGTTCTGACTGAGTAAGTGACCATAGTGACTTTAATGACCATATTGAATAGTCAACTAGCAAAGAAAAGCAAAATAACTATTCGAAAGTGGAGAAACTGCCTTGACTCGCTTCGTCCTGACTGTTGCTATGCAGAGAAGCCATAATATTCTTTATAGGAGCCGTTTTTGTAGATGTTTTAGCGACTGCGCCGAATTATTATTAGTAGTACCAATGCTTTTTAGTAAAAGATATCGTCCACGAACTTCGAAAGACTGTTTTCCCTTTGACAGACTCCCGAGGAGAAGTTCAAATACTTGGTTCAAACCTTAATGCTGAGGGAGTCACCCCGAATCCGGGGGTAGCCTTTAAAGAGACCGCATAAACCGGCTTGGTAACGTATCGCTCTACGAATTTACCGCAGAGGTGCCCGAAGGTGATGTAAGCATCGCATCTAAATTTCAGAAAACGAACTTAACGTGGGTAGGAAAAGCACTTCTTACGAGTTGTGAATGCGAAAGCAAGAATGTCGATCTTCCGCTCCCTTAGTTCGACAGCGGCGTATGTGGCGTGGTCGGCCACGTTTCGCTACTGCCGAGGTAGCGGCCGACGGCCGAACACGCGCTCTCGTAAAGTGGCCGCGCCGGCCTGAGCTCGGCCGTGCAACCTCTCCGGAGTTTGCCCGCGCGGGCTGCGTGACCAGCTGCTCCCTCTTACCGCAGGCCGGGCCGCTGCGTGCGCTGCGCCGCCGAGGAGGGGGCTTCTCTGGTGGCGTCCCTTGGAACTACACCGCGCGAGAGCCAATGGGAGCCTCGTTCCTTGAAACTACGACGCGCGCGCCAGCCAATGGGAGCCTATGCATCAGATCGCGGCTTCACTTCGCTCCATTGGGACAGGGGAGATTAGGTGCCGTTTGGCGCGGCTTCAAAAGCTGATAACGCCGTTCGCTCCATAAAACACTTAATGCTTTCGCATTAAAAAAAAATAAAAAAGAATAAAAACGATAATTGTTTTTTTTTGTATTTATAAGGCACCCGTCTTCCGTCCACGCACACACTTTAACTGGTGTAACCACCGACAGACGCGGTAGCGGCCCCGGGCGTCAACTTTCCGCACGGTCGCTCCAAAAGCAGAATATGTTTTGGAATCATAAATGGCGCGCGCTAGATAAAACAGAATGAGTGGACACAAAAACAAACAAAACCGATGGTTCGTCGAATAATTCTTCAGCTACGTGTCTCCTTTTGGCGCGATCGAGCGTTATGTTGACACCGGGGTCGCTTCCGCCATCTGTCAGTTGTCGCGGCAGTCTTAGGGTGCACAGATTGAAGACGTGCACCGTACGTAAAAATGATGAATTATAAATTTTTTTTCTTTGGGGGGGGGGGGGGGGGGTATGTTTGATTCTTGACATTTTGATGCGATGCTCTCACCACCAAATCATTAGCGTGATATCTTACCAAGCCGATTGACGAGGTCAGGCATCCCCCGGATTCCTGGGCACGCGGTAGTTGAAACCATAAACAAAATCTAGGCGAAAACCTTTATTATTGTTATTATTATTATTTGTAGCAGTAGCGGCATCAGTAGTAATGTTCTGGTTCTTGTTGCTGAGTCTGCAGGCCTGTTCACACACTGACAACTCCTTGGGACCGTGCGCCTTAAAACTTCAAATATTTTACAAGAGAACACACTGGCGCCACCTATAAGATAGCCGTAAAACACTTTCCAATTTTGGATATTTCCTGTTTTATCGGTGTCATTCTTTTTTTCTTGGCTCGAAAAAACTTGTATATGTTATAAACGACCATTTCACAGATAGTGGTAGAGTCGCTGAACGTTCCCAGAATACCGAACTGCATTCAGTTCGCTTACCGGAAGTCAATCCCCGCAGATCCCAGTTCTGATTGGCTGGTTTAACCTGTGGCGGAAGTTATCAGTAGGCCATTTTCGAGATATGCCCCAAGAACAACAAAAAACGTATATAGAAACGTTTCCGCGTTAACCGTGGCTACGGCGGGTACGTACGGGTGGAGGCTCTGGGCATCGAGGAGTTAAGACTGAACGGGAAATGCGGTACCTTTCTCTAGACACTTTTTTTTTTTTTTTAATATAAGGTAGTTGTTAATCTGGTTCGCCAAACAAGATTGCCGGCTTGTTCGCGCCTGCCTTAAAGTTAAACAGTCACAAGTGTGGGAATTCGGGCCTTTAAGCCAGTGACACAATTTTATCACAACGTTATTATTACTCTTGTTTGTTTGTTTTCAGTTGGAGCTTTGTATGTGCGAATGGCGAATAATCCGGTGTTTCCGCATTTATTCGTCGAGAAATGTTCAGAAGGGCAACTCCGCTTAATTTTTGGTTTTGAAAAAACAATGCAGTCCTCTTCAGTATCGCCTAGGAAGATCACACGTCAAATATTACGACGCAGTTCTGTCTAAATGTTTCTTAAACCGTCCGACAAACTTTGCAACTCGCCAAGTTGCCCAAATCGGCTGACTTGAGCGGGCGAATTCAGGCGCAACCAAAAACGCAGTCAAGGCTACGGCATGGGCGGAGCCAACATTGAGCTAAACGACATTATCATGGTCCCCTTTAGCTTGTTTTCACTTCTCCGGGCGAGCGTAGCGCATGACGTCAGCAACGTTGTCTCTCGGCGCTCAGCGGTGTTCACGTGATTGGTGTAACGCGCCTGCGCAGCGCGTTTCTTGGGAGCCGTCCGGCCGCCCGCCGTGGTCCCGCCGTTACCGCCGTCTTCCGCGTCACAACCGCCGCCGTCGTCTCACCGATTGTGACTATTGCCTCTCGGAGTTTCGTCCACACTACGGACACCACGTGCGCAGACTTATGCCGCAGTTGTGCAGACGTCGTCGAATGCCGTAGACGCCAAAACGTGGCGAAGAGTGCGGTGCAGACGACACTCGCGCCTGCCGCACGCCCGCCCCAATCTCGCCCGTCGTTGGGCCGAGGATCACGTGGCATCTCGTACCACGTGATGGCCATGTACTTGGCTACCCGAGACCAATGTTGCCGGGCGGAGCCGAAGTTTTGGTTTCGATTTCCGCTCGTGTTTAAAATCAGATTTAAAAATATATATCCCATTTTTCGCGAAGCAAACGACGTACTGTTTTACTATGGCTTTTTAATTCAAATTCAATCATTATCCCGAAATCTTTGGAATTGAGCGGAGTTGCCCTTTAATCCCACTCAATCAAACCCCAAAAGTGAAATTTTACGCAACACGTCAACACGAATGTGTTCAAATGAGCGGCGGCACATTTCGTCGACCCTATGGCAACACCCGGAATTGTGGACCTACAATTATTAGTTATTACTCTCCGAAAACGCGTGTATCTGCGCCCATTTGCGCATGCGCGCCTTCTCCCCCGAAACACTCTCGCATCGCACCGTCCTATCCCAGCGAGCGCGCGCGCGGGCGCACGCGCTCTTGCGATTTCTAATTGGCACAATTACCGTCCTGGGGGGACGCTTACCTTTACTACGCACACCCCCCTTCTTCTTCCCCGTTGTTCAAAGCGGCGGTATAGTTGATCGATTACCACAATCGTTCGCACGCCCCGCACACCCAGAAAAGGGACGCGAAGGGAACGCGGGAGAGGAGGAGGACATTATTGAGGGAGAGGGTGGGAAAGGGGAGGGAAATCAAGGAGGGACAGAGTAATCGTTGAGCCACGGATTCGCTCGCTGGCTGTAGCGTCGTTGCGGATTTCTCCGAACGCTACTCAATCTGTCTGCTTGGTTTGTGGGCGTGGATCCATCTTTCTGTACGAGGGCGAGCGGTTCTTGAGGAGCGCCAGTGCTGCAAGCACTTGTTTTCTCGGGGAATCGTGCAAGGGTTGTGCAGGCCGTGTCCGTCTTGAATCTTTCGATCGGGTTAGTTTCTGTAGGGTGGACGAATACGCTGCGAAGACACTCACGTGACTAAGGGATATACATACTTGCGGAAAACTTTCTGCGGCAGCCGAGCATGCGCGTGCTTGAGCGACGATACCCATGAAAGCTGCACGAGCACATTTCTCCTCTCGTAAAAGATGCAAAAAAAAAAAAAAAAAAAGTCCACGAATTTCACAGAGAATGCACTAACGGAGTAGCCGGCTATAGGTTTGACAGTGGCCCGTGTCTCTATTTTATCTTATCGAATACAGAAGGAAGAAATGCAGTGTAGACGATGAAAGTAGGATAACACTTGTGCGCGCGCGCGCCTGTGTGTATGAGTGCGTTAACTATGTTTTTATCCTGTGTCACACTTCCTATATTTCTCTATGTATCTTTTTTTTTGCAGTTCGCCTTATTGTGTGTAATAAATGCCTTGCTACTCATTCAAAAAAAAAAAAAGAAACTAATAATAACATCGATCGTACGGCACCAAAACTATGAGCCTCAATTAATTTCTTTTCTCGTGTCAATTTAGTTGAGAGTGATCCGGCTCGGCCGAATACTGCACTCAACTTTAAATACTAAATGAAACTTCAACAACGACCATAATAATAAAAAAATTAAAAAAACGCTATCGTTTGAACAGTGGGCACGTATACGTATAACGCCAACACCGTCGTAATCACAAGGATGGTGCCAATGAGAGAAACCACCGCACAACTTTTCTAATCGCACGGTCGCTCCCTTCGTAGCAGCCTCGAAGAAAACACCGAGGAAGGCCTAAGAGCGTTGCCGACAAACCGGTAAACCACGACATCGAACTAACATCAATGGCAATTCGCTGCATCGGGATCGACGTACAGGGTGGCGTCGATTCATGGGCATCTTGTGAAAAGGAGCCTGAAGCAGCAACGCCTGCACGCCAGCGACCTCCAACATTTTCCCAAAAAGTGCATCCTACTGGTCGATGTTGCCTCGCCAATTTTCAAAGCGTTAACGCCCTGCCCGTCAAATATGAGACCGACATACGTGGAAACTGTAATCGACGTGGGAGCGCCCCAGTGTGATCACCAGGAGAGTGACGTTAACTCTAATGAAAAGAAATACTTCATGCACGAACTGCTCAATAAACACAACAAAACCTATACAAAACATATAAGTTATTATATGATGTTATGTTTTCTCATAATTTGATTGGACACACTCATGTATATTTTTCTTTTTTCTTTCACTAGCGAAGCGCGTTCATTAATGACTCTCGCATACATTCCCCTCTACAGGGAACGTAGTGAATGGCCAACGCTAAGGTACTTTTTCGCACCGAACGAATTTTAGCGAAAGTGAAGCTGCGATTTATGTAGCCGTATGCCGCGCCGTCACCACACCCGATGATTTGGGAATTTCTGCCGCAAACCCACCACGTTATTGAACCGTTCGCGAAAATTCCACGTTTTACGTGTCATTTTGTTGGGCTTGGAAACATCCACCCGAATGTATGTCGCGTTTGCCGAAACGTGGCCCGACCCAAAATGGTTTCCCTGAACGAACGATACTTCGCAGTTCTCCTTCACTCGTTCGAGCGAGCAAGATGCAGGCCCGTGAACTCCATGAACGGGAAAAATGAGAGGAACGCGATAATTAGTGAAACGAAAGAGTGGCAAGAATCACTACAGACGCAACGAGTATTCACGCGTGGACAAGCACTATCCCCTCCCCCAAACCCCGCTTTATTTTATTTCCACTTTTTTTTTTTTTTTCTTTTTTGCCAGATTTAAGAAGCCTCGTTCTCCGAATCCACCCTTCCCATATCAACGGCCGTCGTGTAAAATTCAAAGCGCGCACTCCTGTTAACCTAACTTTTCGCTTATTACGGCACCGGCGTTTACATTAGGCGGATTCGACTCCCGCCGCGCACTAGAGGAGCCTCTCTCCTCTTCAAAGTAACAACAGGAATAACATCCGGGTGTTACAGTACGCAGACTCGACCCTCGAGACGGCAACTGGAGTCCCTCTTCAAAAGCAACAACAATAACAACACGAACAACAAGAGCGACGTCAACGAATGAGAACATCAACCAATGAGACAGAGAGAGAGAGAAAGACAGAAAAAAAAAAGATCAACACGGACGAGTCTGGGGTCTGAGCAGTGCGCGGCGGCAGTGCAGCAGTCGCGCCGCCACACACTCCTCTTCGACGGAGGCGAAACCTCGAGAGACGGACCACCGCGGAGGCTACGAGTCAACCCAGAGAATCCAGCGCTGCCGAGCGCGTCACGTGATCACACGTATCACCGGTCGCCGCACACCCCACGTGACACCCCCACCGGCGATGGATTGGATTGGATTGGACGGGCTCGTATCGCGTACGCTACGGTCGGTCGTCGTGAGGGTGAAACATAGCCGTCCAACAACGACGCCCCGAGCGAGAAGAGCGCGGAGCTATGCGACGGGACTTGTGCGTGCGTGGGACCGATCGATCAACGTGCGGCTTCGCCGATGCTTCCCTTGACTGCGTCGTTTTAACTCAACCCTATCGGTCCTCCTTTCCCGTCGTGTATATTTCCCTCTTTCTTCCTGCCTCGTCTCTTCATTCGCCCAAGTTCGCCGGCTTTTCTTTGGCTCGTCTTTCGCCCCTTCCCCTCCGACGTTTGGACGGTGGAAGGACTGCCGTGCTTTCTCCGATTCCCGCCGATGTCGCGAATAGTGCTCGCTCGAAACTGATTCTAAGACTAACGTTTAACAGCAGTCAAAATTAGGGCTCCCATTCGCCGAACTCGGCCCTGCTTTTCGATACGGAGGTACGGACAGCGAGAAAAGCACGCGCCACACGCACGTACTTTGAAAATGGCGCCGGTCAAAAGCCCATTTCCGGAATGGTCTTCACAACAACGACCATTTGAACGAAGGGAGTTTTAATTTCAACACGATGACCCGTCCGCCTGGCTACCATTTCCGTTGTTTGCTTCCCAATAATGTTAATTTAAAAAAACAAACAAAAAAACGCAGGGTTGTGCTTATGCGGTGCCTCGCTGCTGGCTACATCAAAATGCAACAGCAACGCTTGTCCTTTTCAAAAGCGCACCGTCATGGTGTTCGTCATGTTTTTGTGCTTGTCCTATCAGAGCGACGAAGGAGCCATCGAGTGCCCGGTCGCAGATTTGGAGCACGAGGATCTGGTAGCACAGAGCATCAAAGAACCATTTCTCGGGGAACCTGGACGTCAGCGCACAGCTTTTGCTGCGGCGAGGACCCGAAACACACTTGTTCGCTCGGGAGAAGTGTGTTTCGGCGTCTCGCCGCAGCGGGGCGCCAGTCACGTGGCTCTCCTCTCATCCTTTGTCTGCCGCTCCACCTTTTCCAATTCGGCGGCCGCTTCTCGTGGCGATCTGCCAGTATATAGAAGGCTATGGTTCTATCATCGCTGCATCAATGATAAAGACCAAAGGTCCAGTGACTTGCGTTTTTGACGGTGCTCGATTAGCCCCCTTACCTGGCAGCGTCGACTGCGCCAGGACTGAAACGAAGTATAGCAGAATGAGCCCGCCTTAATTTCTTCGCTATCCCAAACTACATGGTGTCTGGAACACGCTTCCGACAAATGTATTCACCATGTCAAAAAAAAAAAAAAATCCTTGATAATTAGGTTTTGACGTCCTAAAATGTTTTTTTTTTTTTTTTTTTTTTTTTTTTTGCCACCGTGATTTTGGCTTGGTCATAATGATCCCAGTCAACGGACATTTTTGATGGGAAGTTCAGCTGCCTCCGACTGAGGTGCGGGACCCTACACGGTGTATACACGGGCATTTAGCCAGTGTGAGCGAAGGGACCGCCAACGTGGAGCCTTTCTGACGTGCATGGAGCGGGACTACACCGCCATTCAATGCTCATCCAGATCGAATATGAAAGGAAGACAACGAAGGTGTCTATAGGGCCACTGCACCTAACGTATACGCTCCGCGGGTAACACTTGCTAATTCATTATACAAAAAGAGACAGTCTGCGGAGACACTGTCTGGGGCGTGTTTCTTTCCTGTATTGACGGTCTTTTCACACGGGTCGTACAAAAACTGTCCGCAGAAGTGTTCCAATCATATACGTGTGCACGAAGCAAACGCGTGCTTGGAACGAACTTGAGGCGAGTCCGCAGAAAAGTTTGTCCTAAATGCCCGAAGAGAACTCCGCGTCTCTTCTATAGGGAGTACTCAATGGACGCCATATTTGTGGGTGCTGTTTAAAGCGCATGCTCTGAACGAGCTCACATCAATAGGCTGCTAAGACCGGCACTCTTGATGGTGCGGAATGCACGTTACAAAAGAACTGTGGAAGCACGCGCTCAGCATTCGCGCACACAGCTATGGCCGCCAGTGAATACTCCCTGTATGATGCTGATGTTTGGAAAAGGGACTTTACGATTCGGCTTTACGATTCGAAACGTTTCATACGATTTGAAACATGCGACTTTCAGGGCTTTTGATACGGTTTGTCACGAAGCTCCAGCGATATCGTTTTACTATGGTCGTGGACTCTGTGTTAGCGTTTCTGAAAAACATTAAAAAAAATGTTGCGATCTATAAAAAAAAAAAGAAATAAAACAGCCTCAGATCATACTTACATATTAATTTAAGCGTATACCTTATTTGCTGGCTCTATACAGGAGTGACGATTTGAGTTTATGCCATCGAAATGGCTCGAAAAATAATATCGAACTCCATGGTAACCAACACACACTCATACACCGGAACATATAATAGAGTGGTGCTCCCGCGGCACGGCAACTGTGTAAATCTGCTCTTTCGAATTTCGATCACTCATGATGCACACACGCAATCAACATTCTTTTTTTCTTTTTTAGCGAACGTTTGAAGGTCGTCCGTTCTTTCTCCTTGTCTTCTTTTTTATGTTTTTTATTATGTTGTCAATTTTGACGCGACGTCGTTTCCGTCACGAAGTGAAATGTCCGGCCCGGCACCTGTCATCGATCCATACAACTCGCAACTTTCAGCGACGGTAATTCTGCGGTGTGCGAAAGTTGGTTCGCTTCTTTTGCAGGTCTGGTGATGACGTCAGAGGGCCGATCTCTGATTGGCTCCGATCGAAGCATAGTGGGTAGACCTCAAGGCAGCTTGCTTTAAGGCCTACCATCAACCCTTCGATCAGAGCCAATCAGAGCTCGACGTCTTTCTGACATCATCACAACCAGTGCAAAAAACAAAAGCAGACGAACTTGCCCTCCGCATAGTTCGTGGACGATGCCCTTCGCAACAAACATTGTTACTTGCAAACTAACAATGCCCGGAACGCGTCCTCCATTGGTGTGATTAGCGTCCCGCACATCGCGAGGGGTGTGCGGGACGCTAATAGCAAGTTAGCCAATGCACGAAAACGACGACCGCCGTGACGATGCATTTTTTGGCGGTTGCTTCACTGCTGCTCTAACGAATCGCAGCCAGCGTAGGCTGCCTTAGAACTTGGCGTGAAACAAGGCACTGTCGAGACTGGTTATAACGAAGTCGGTTATAACGAAGTCGTTTGCAACGAAATAGCGGATATAGCGAAGTGATTTCCGATTCCCGTAGACTTCTTTATAACCGGCCACAGGTATTCAGAGGAACACCTGTCTTTTCCCTTCTATACCTCCTCTCCCTCTCTCAACGGAAAGGACCTTGCGCTAAAAGCAACCACATGGTCACCAGACGCTATACTACACTTGAAGGTCGGGCTATAGGTGGTATAACATATATCGCGCGAAAGACATAGCGCTGTGTCTTTCTTCATCTGGTCCCTCGCCCGTTGCGCTATCCTCGATTCTCAAACTCATAAGGCGCCCATTACAAGTAGGCAAATTAGCAGTCGTCGATTACTTGTTTGTCGGAATTTCGTACCCATCTGACTGTACTCTCATTGGTTAGTAATCGCAAGAGGAGTAATCTGTTGACTCCTCTAAGTAGCGCACTCACTCGCATATACTCCGTCCCCCCGCGCTAGTCTCAATGTTTAGACCTGAGTCGCGTTTTGTCGCTTCGTCGTTCACCGTCACCTCCCTGTTACAAGTCAAACTTGGCTGCGTCCACGTTGTGCAGGAAATTACTTAGACCTTTATGGCCTCCCGATGTCGACACTGATCACAATAGTTTTAGGAATAAAAAAAAATACATTTACGAGTGTATGAACTGTAAGGGTGAATTTATGATTGCATATAGTTCGGCCTGAGTGCCTTCATAATCATGATTTGTGTTGTTGCTTCTTTTCTTTTTTTTTTTTTTAAGAGACGTAATAATTGTGTTTTAAATTATTTTGACCCCTTTTTTCACTTTGTGACTTTCTTTATTATATAGCCAGCGTACGTGAATATTGCTACCTGTAAAGCCTTACTCCCTCTCGGACCCTTTTAAAGCCGCAGACAGACTGCAAGTACAGCGTACATTAGACTGTCCGCGGACATCGTCTGAACGGTCCCGTCACATTGGTCAGACAAACACGGTCCGCAGGCATGTGTTCGAAGCACAAGCGTGTGAGAAGAAAGCGTGCTTCGAGTGCAATCGAGGTTGTGCTCACAGATGATTGTGTCACTAGCAAATCTACGATGTATACAAGCAGTGCGACACTGAACATGGCAGTATCGTGGGGAAAAAACAAAGTAAACGCGCAGACTTTATTTTGAGAGCAGGATGCGTTCGTCATATAGACGAGTAGTAAATAGGAAGGTGGACGAAGGAGAGAGATAGAGAGAGAGAAAAAATAAGCCTAAAGGCAAAAAAGAATAAAAAGCAAAGAAGGAAAAGAAAGTCCAGGTCGTCAATCCCCGGTGGCCATTGGCAGGAGCCGCTTCGTTCAATATTCATGCCGGCTATTAAGGGAGATTCCGCGTCGCTCCACGCGGACGACACACGCCGAGGGTGGTATACTTCACTGCCGAGCTTCGTCTCTTCTATTGGCAGCAAAAGAGGGGGTGGAGGCGACGAGGGCGACAAATCGGGGCTGTTCTCGCGGCATCCCACAGGGCGGACGTCACCCGTTCGTTTTACACGTAATGCGTTTTATATGAGCCAGATTCCACGAGAAAATCGTCACGAAGAACCGTCACGACGGACCGTCACGTCGAATTTCACCCGCTAAATATAGCGGGTAAATCATGTCACGTGACGTCAACTGACGTTACACGATCCCGCCATGTGACCTCAAGACGTACCGCCGGTTTCGCCGCTAAATTAAGCGGGGATACTGATGTCACCCACGTGACACGTAGTCTGCGCTCAACACACTACGCTCCGCGATACCTGTCAGCATAATCAAAGTTGTATCATTATTTTTTTCCTTCTTTTTTTAAGCAGAATGTTATTTTGGGCTGGTTTCTAAGTCTACAGCGTCGCAAAGACCTGTAGCTAAGACGCGATGTAACACGGACGTGCGCCAATCACGTGGGTGGGGCCAGCACGGGTCGCGTGACCGTGTAAATACACGTCGCAGTATCACACACACGACCACGTCACTTGACGCGACAGTGTCACCTGACCGCGTAACACGACGTCAGAGAGACAGGTGACCCCACCCCAAGTCCCCGTGGCTTTAGTTTTCAAAGTTAAACGCTAGGGGCGTGACGGTCTGATCTCCGCCTTCGCGTGATTAAAAGATACACAATGATACGACGCAAAAGAACAGCCAAAAATTCCGACACGAACGGCGGTCAAAATCTTCCGAATGCACCACGTGTGCGCTCTGTCAGGGCGGATTAGCTTGTTCCAGTCGCAGAAGCGGGGCGTCTCTCAAGCATTAAGAATGCAAACGCTAATCCGACGATCGCAGCGCTAAGCCGACGCGCACGACTCCAGCGTCGGACTCTGCCGCCGCCGCCGCCGCCGGCGCCGCCGATGCGCCACCGACACCAGAAAAAGGGTCCGTTCGCCGAAATATATACACATTTATATGTAACGAGACCATGTGAGTGCACGTTCCGCGAAGGATTAGCGCCACACGAAGTCGTCAAGAATTTCAATGAGCTCAAATCCTCTCAAGGGTTGCGCGAACGAGCTTCTCAAGGAAGGTTCTGTTTTTGTACTATCGGATGTCAAAAGAAAAACGTGACCTCAAATAGGGTCAACAGGCGAATTCGTTGCATCGGTTGTAACACTGTCGAAAGTCAATCTGCCTCAAAATGGCGTCTAAATATTTTTTTTGAGGGAAAGGAGGGGGACGGAAGAGAAAGAGAAGAAGGAATGCACACATGTCTTCTATTATGCTTCAGTTCACCGTAACTTGGCAAAAAGCGAAGCGACGAACGTACAGGAGCGAGAGCGTGACCCAGGCAATTATAGAAGAGGGGAAGGAGGAACTCCTTATTACTCTCACCCACTTTTCTGCGTCCCAGACGTTGCTTTTGTCCCTTTCGGAGATCAGCCTCTCAATCAAAAAGCGGTTTCCTTCTCTCACCCGTTCGTGACTTTGAGATTATAAGAGCACTGTGCGCAACTAGCGAGATAGAGCACAGTCACGTGGCTCTTTTCGACACGCTGATTGGCTTACTGGAATCGTAGCCTTCGCCGCTTTGACAGGTTACGGGGGGGACACGGCCCGTATGGAGAGCTTCTCTCCACGACATTCGTCGATCAACTAAGAAAAAAAGAACGAAGTTTATGATTATACAGCGAAGGTCCGTCTCTGCCATTTGGTGTGCGCGGTGATACTGGTTGACGCCGTTGATGAGAAATTCATCCAGTGCAGTACGACTGAACATCGAACAACTAAAAACATTGTGGAACATGCGTATCTCAGGCCTAATCTATCTTTATCGTTCAAACAGCCGTTAAGTAAGGAGTTCAACCGGGTCCCTTTTATACAGCGTGGCCACAATGGATGGTATCGCTGTAAAACGAACCGGAAATATCGGCGCCAGCAAGCAGAAAGCTCCTGCTTTCACCGAATGCGCATTTGGGCGTTGTATTTTACTCCGTAAAATGTCGAGGCGTAGCTCTCTTCCTGCAAAACACAGGGTCCACAAACGAGTCATGACCAACGGAGGAAGCGTTCGCAGACGACCGATTTAGCGACGGGTGTAACTGGTAGCGCCATCGCCCGGTTGGGGCAGCGAGCAGACGACGCGCTCTTTCGTCGACTGAGCCTCGCGTTCCATTCGTGCTTCATCAATTTAAAACGAGCCCGAGCCAAACGCTGGCGCAAGCTTTCGGCTACGACATCCAACCGCAGCGTCAAAAACAGAAACAAAACATTTTACGTTGTTGTTGTTGTCTCCAGTAAGTTTTGTTCTCAAATCAGCCGCTAGGGGCGCGACAGTTGGATCACGGCTCCCCAATAATGGCAGTGCTTAAAACCAGAAGCGTGACCAGAACCGTATAGCGGCGTGCTTTCGTGTATCACTACTGCGTTTGAGGCGCGTTAAAGGACCCCATGCTTGCAGTAGTACACTGCACAGGCAGAACATCTCACCTACAACGCACAGATAGCAGACGCACAGCTGGGGCTGAACAAGTTTCCGCCGTCCAAACAAACACCCAAAACAATATACCCTTTTCAAAACCTGATCAGGCAACATAGCCGGCCGCCATTTTTTCGGGCACGAAGCGTGTGATTGGGTCCGAGCCCTCGCCGAATGCTGACGCAGCACTCGTGACCAATACGAGCTGAGCCGAGTTCACGCCGAATGCTGACGTCACTCTCGTGTCCAATAAACGATCAGAATACACGTCCAATGGTGGAATCGAATAATGCACCCTTTCCGAAATTGTGAAACGATGCATGGATTATGCGCGACCGCCATTAGTTGGTCTCATTGCTTCCGGCGTGAGGCGCCGCCTGGTTGGTTCCGCGTTCGCGCCGAGCACTGACCCGACACTCGTGTGAAATGCGTTTCGATCCGAGTGCACTCCGAATGCTGACGAAGCGCTCGCTCGTGTCCAATGCGTGCTCATAGCGTATGACCCAACTAATGGCGGCCGCACATAATCTATGCATCATTTCGAAATTTCAAAAAAAGGATATCTATGGCCGCCGTGGGATGGCGCCGCACGTTTGGAAACCGTCCATGACGACGGGCGCGGGACGCCGAAAGAAAAAACAACCGCCATCGCCGCGACGCCATCTCCGAATCGACACGGCAACAGAAGTAAAACGTAATTGCTTAGCGCGGCGGGAATGATTCCTGTGTCGGCATACACACTTGTCCCGGGATAGATGAGGCACTCCGATCGCTGTGTACTTTGCAACGTCCCCCGAACAGACCGCAATCCACATAGCAGAGACTGCGCTACGCTTTCGACACTGCAACACCCTTCGACAAACAATTAGCCGCGCGTTGCGGCAACGCCAGACCGACGTTCGCAAGATTGCGACATCTCCCACGCTGCATGTGTGTTTATTCACGTCCGCTGCTTCGTTAATGCACGTACGAAACACAAAACAAGGCTAATGTCGCGCACAATTGCGGAGAGTGCCCCGGTAATTGTCGCACACGAACTGAGGCAGCTTTTATCGTATTTTACGGTGCATGTTACCACGGAGCTTAAAAAGGGCAGCTCCGGTCAATATTTTTTGAATTTGGGATCACGACTGTTTTCAGATTACTAGGTGGCGCAAGGTACCGCCCGTTCTAAAGTGCACAGCCATCTAGCATTCATCCAGCCATATAGCTGCAATGTCGTTACCCCGAAGAGTAGCGGATTTAGTGGCTCCAAGTGTGCCGAGACGCGCGCTTTGGTGCGCACATCGGAGCACCATGTCACGTGGTTTCTAACTGGCTCGTAATTGGTCCTGGTGGCCCATGGCTTTGGCCTTTCCTCCACCGAAGGGTGAGACGAAGTGTACCTGATTGAAGGCTCGTATCCAACGCGCGCCAACGTCGTTCATATCAGTACGACGTAATCATAATTTTAAAAAAAATCGTAGAGCAATAGCTCAATTAATTAGATAGAGTCAATCAATCCACGGTTCAAAGTGACCCCCTTGGGCAATACATTTTAGATATACACAAATGCAGCGAACACCACGTGATTGATAACAGCGTGAGTCCGTACAACACAAAATGAACAAGAAAAAAAAAGACACGCATTTAATAAGATCCGAGCAGCAAGTAAAGTGCTCATCCAAACGCGCAAGAACGTGTTTGCGCTTCCGCTCTGATGTAGCTGCGAGAACAAAGCGGTGAAGCAAAAAGAAGACGTTGGGAGGACGCGCGAAAACTCGTCACTATTATTATTATTGTTATTACGGCGACGCTCCGCCAAGTAGCCGCCGTGGCCAAGTAAAAAAAAAATAAGAAGAAGAACTCCGCCTTTGTTCGACGACTTGAATTGGTCCTGGCGAGCACGCGCGCGCTGCTTGCCAGCGCAACAAAAGGCGCCAAGTCGTTACATCCCGTCCGTTGTCTCGGACACAAAACAAAACGCAAACAAAGCGCCGATGAAAGAGTAGCCAAAAACCGGACGACGGTATGCAACCCCCCCCCCCCCCGTTCCCCTTTCCCCTTGTACGGCCGCTGCGTGCACATGAAACGCGTCTCCCACCAACGTCAGACGGTTCTTCTTAGGTTCAGCGAACTCGGTGTATATAATACGACGAATTCGTTGCATAGACGACTGCTCAAAGTCAGTGTATTAGTAGCGGGCTGAAAGGGCGTCGAATTCATTTCTCAGTTTCCGTTTAACGGCGATACGCTGTTATATGGAGCGGATACGATGCGTAGGCGCTGTTGGCGCCACAGCACATGTGCCGAAGCTTCACTTTGGGCGGAGCTATACAGTTAGCGCCATCGGGCGCTGAAATTTCGCAACTCTGGGACGGCGCGCGCGGCCGCAATCATTGGACCCGATCTGGAGCTCGAACGTCTCAGTGCTCGAACGTCGGGTCGTTCGGTGGGATGGCCTTCCGAGTGTTGCCGTTTTTTGCCACCAGACGCGCCCGGTAGCAGCGGACCTAAGCGCCCCCTTTTCACCGCACTGCATGGGGCTCACGAGGTATACAGAGCTAAGCCACGGAGTCACGCCATATTCGTGGGCTTGTTCACCGCGGATGCTCCGATGGCAATTTCCACCACGTTCGTGAACGCTTTCTTTCGGTTAGGAACGAATGTGTTTTATCAGCCAATTTCCACGGAGCTGTGTAACGTTTGGCTCTATAACGACACCGAAAAGCGCTATGCCCATGACGAAACATATAAAGATATTTCAGCGTCTCGGCAGGATTTGAACTTACCGCATTCAGATTGTGAGCCAAGTGCTTCGTGTCGACCGAGATGTATGTCCAGGGTCGGCGATCGGACCATGCGAAAGCGCAGCCTTTCCTGTTATGCTGCGCCATGCATCTCACGGCGTGCGCCATAAACGGGAGCGAATCTTTGGTAGGCGGTGCCGTTCACGCGCCCTCCTCCTCTCCCCTGGTGGGCCTATTCCGCGCTTACCAGTCTCTGTCAGCATGATCGAGCATGTACAACTTTTACATTGAATCTAATGCAGACAGGACCGGCGCGGGGCACACATTTAAATGGACATGGGCGCTACACGCGTCAGCGTTCGCCCGGAACTCGTGTTCAATCGTTGATTTCACGCGTCGCAGCAGAACGCTGACACAGCACTCGAGCTAACTATATGTGACTCGAGCTGGCCCTTAGTGGTTAACGTAAAAAATTAAACTCTACGAATTTTTTTTATAGTAACTGACAGGATGAGAACGACTGGGCGTCTCTTTTTTGGTGCCCGACCTCCGCAGCACGCGCTGATATACTATATGCCCAGAGCCTCCTTTATACTCACAAAGGTAGTTCGACGACGGAGCCCTAGAGTGCCTGTCGCAGATCTGCAGCACGAGGATCTGGTAGCACAGAGCAGCAAACAGTCATCTCTCGGGGAACGCAGACGTCAGCGCGCAGCTTTTGCAGCGGCGAGGACCCGAAACACACTTGTTCGCTCGGGAGAAGTGTGTTTCTGCGTCTCGCCGCAGCGGGGCGCCAATCACGTGGCTCTCCTCTCATCCGTTGTCTGCCGCTCCACCTTTTTCCGTTTCGGCGGCCGCTTCTCGTGGCGATCTGCCAGGCTTCATTAGTATATAGGAGGTACATGCATTGACTTGGCATTAACAGTGATACGACGGCATTTTTCATCCGCCATTTTCTTTTCTTTCTAGAGAGCGCGTGCAGTGGTCATCGGGTACTACAATACCCCCAAGTTTAAATCGGGTTGTTAACGCTGTGGCGCCGCTCAACGACAACTAAAACATCAATACATCAACAACTACTACGACATCAACAATGGACGTCATTTCCAGTGGCGGGAAGGAGCTTCTGCTCTAAAAGGCTGTCCCCGATTGAAAATTCGACATGGCAGACAAAACCTCACGGTAATTAAACCAAAAACAGAAAAACGAGAGTTCAAATGTAATCACTTGGTAGAACGGAAAATCATCCCTCCCCATTACAATCCGAACGACCAATCTTTCCTGGACCAAAAAACCGACATATAATCAGCCTGCAAACAAATCCAGTAATAAAAAAAAAAAAAAAAAAAAAAAAAAAAAACTTCTTTAGCCGTTTTTGAAGCAAAACAGAATCACAAATGCGCATCAAAACGAAACGAAAATGGAGCACGTTCTGCCCCTCGGTTTCTTTCAAATTGGAATACGTCACGCAATGAAAACTCGCAAACTGAGAGGAAAAAAAAAAAAAAAAAAACAGCTGCCAAGACACCATTAGAGGCAAAATGACCCCGGCGTACTTTCCTTGGAATCTCATCGAAGTCCCAACTCGTGCCTCTAAAAATGTCAAAAATGTACGAAGTCAAAATAAAGCAAATACATATATAACAGTTAAAAGTTTCGAGAACACTGGTTCACGCTGCATTTTAGAAAGAAAACAAAAGAAGGAGCATCTATTCCTTGTTCTATCTCTCTTTCTACACAAACGTTGTTGTTGTTGTTGTTAATGGGCGTTGTGCTTACGAACGGTCACGTTTCTGGTACTCGACCGTTGGCGCAGCCTGGCGGCAGCGACGCCCGCTTTCTGGGGGCGTATGAATAAACTGCAGAATGGAAGAACTCGGTAACTGACGCGTCAAACACCGGTCACTGCAACTCACCAAATGTGACTCAATGCTGCGGCGGCCAGCAACCATATATACTTGGGGACTACTTTCTGTAGCAATAAAGAGAAAGCTAGAAGGGGGAATGGGAGCTATCTGGCGCCTCAGTATCATTCTGCCAAGTAGTTCCAAACTTGTTTTCGGTTTTGGATTCTGTTCGAGGTTTGGCGTGAAGAACGCGCATTCGGTATACAGTTCATCGTTTCGTATAAGAATCGCGATTGACGGCGCTCAACCGGGCTCCCCCAGCATGCAGGCATATCCGCGTTTCTTTCCCAACGTTTCACCCACTTCTCTAAACCCAAGCCAACGCTTTGAGTAAAGAAACACTCGGACCGACTCGGCAAGGTAAATTGCACCGTGCTCGATCTCGTTCGATTTCATTTGTCTTGAGATCGACGCAGATAAGCGGCGTCGATTTAAGAAATGCTGTGAATTTCTTCAGCGCTGCAATGTTTTGAGGTCAATGGTACGTAACCACTTCTGGGGCGGGAGAACGCACACACTGCGGCGTGAAGTCCAGTTCCTTAGGGTGCTGAACCCAGGGATCCCTGGCTCGATCCCCACCCCCCATCGCGCTTACGCCGGTGAGCTCGCAAACCAACCGGTATACGTGGCTTGCACATGACGTCATTTCCAATGCCCTCCAGAGAAAAGGGGAAGAAGGAGCTCCCCTCTTATGATTCCACGTCAAAATGTCCAACGAGACGAAATGTCCAACGGGTCAGAATGTCCAATATTGGACATTTCGTCTCGGTGGACATTTCGTCTCGTTGGACATTTTGACCTGCTTGGACATTTCGTCTCGTTGGACATTTTGACTCTTTGAACATTTCGACCCGATTGGACATTTCGTCTCGTTGGACATTTTAACTCTTTGGACATTTTGACCCAATTGGACATTTCGAATCGGTGGACGTTTTTACCCGATAGACATTTTGACCTCTTTGTATCGTTGGCCCAGACTCTGGCACTGCATAATGCTGAGACGGACGTCTTTAGAATTCCGAATACTTACAGGCGCCCCGGGTTTTCGCTAAAGCGGTAGTAGGGTGATGACTTGAAGAAATCTGACAAACTTTTTTTGGGGAAAACAAAATATTTCTAATCGCAAAAAAAAACAAAAAAAAACTAATTTACGTTGCGGACGCTGCTAGTCCGCTAAAATGTAACCCTAGCGGTTGGAAGAAAATGTCAAATTTCAGATTTGTGCTCTGGTTAAAAGGTGGGGGGGGGGGGGGGGGGGGATTTTTTTTTTAATTAACAAATGGGGCACGTTCCCGGTGACGGACGCTGTTCATCTTCATGTATTCCCGGCTATGTTGACCACCATTTAAGCACTGAAAATTTCTAAGCATTGCCTAAAATTAATCAGACTACGCTATGTTCCGAAAAATTGGCTTAAGTTGCTCCAGCTTATTTTTTCGATGCTTAAAACAGGGTTTCCTTCCTTAACCTGCAAATTAGGAGACACCTAAGGCAATATAATTAAACGTGATGAATAACGGCAGCAAATGCAATAATATATTTTGTAATTAGGATACGGTGATGGATTAGGTGATTGAAGCAAAGTTAAAATAGCGCTAACTAAAACTTTGGATTAGGTAGTTGGTTCACGACTAAAAGGAATGAAAAACGCAAAAAGACACCAACGGAAAAAAAGAAAGGTTGTGTTTTATGTCTTCTTTTTCGTCTGTATCTTTTTGCCTCTACAATGTTATCTTATATTGCGCCAATTTTAATGTATAAAAACCAAGGAGTGTGCTTCGTGCCCAGGTCCACCAGGTTCACATACGGACGTTTGCAGCAGAAGCGTTTAAAACGAGACTCAAGAGGAAATTACTCATTGCACGTGCATTCGTCATTACGTTATTTAAGGCGTACACCTCGAATCTTTCCCCCGGATAGGGCGAGCACATGAATACGCAGTGTGTACGAAGAAACCCAGCATGTTTCAGATTCGGCATCGCATGCTTTGTTCGCTGCCATCCTAGCTTCCTTCCCTCGATAAAGGGGACAGATGACTGCACCCTTGTTATAATTAAAGTCACTGATAGTGGCATTAGTCAGAAGGCCTTGGACAGGGGTCGGCGCATTCTGTGCCTCCCGCAGTTTTTCGCGCGTTTCTATTCCATATCTGACTCGAGCATACTTGATATAAGCAACATTGAACAGGGTTGCAAGAACTTTCATAATAAGCATTCTTAACGCAAGCCATACAGCGTGTATACACCATGGAACGGATAAAAAATGACACGTGGACATTTCGTCTCGGACATTTCGACTCGATGGACATTTTGACCTGATTGGACATTTCGTCTCGATGGACATTTCGTCTCGATGGACATTCTGACCCGATTGGACATTTCGTCTCGATGGACATTTTGACACGGGTGTCACGTGGCCTATTGGACATTTTGACTCGATGGACATTTCGTCTCGTTGGACATTTTGACCAGAAGCCCCCTCTTATCAGGATCCTCCTTTGTTGTTCCCGGATAAGCACAGACGTCGCTGTTCTCCTCCCAGAAGATTATAGAAGATTAACCTGTCACTCAAAATTCTTACAAAAGCAGCTTTTCTCTCCTCCTTTTACATGGTGTTCAAAAGTATGCGATGTGACGTCAGTGCAAGGGGCCTGTACCGAAACAATGGAGAGTTCCGCTTCTCTCTGTCTCACTCGTGAGTACACGTGGCGCACCGCTTGTTTGGTTCGTTTCGACACCTTTTTGGTTGTCGAATTTCGTAAAAATTCCACGGTGTGGACAAAGGGGCGAGCCCACAGAAGGTATTGACGATTACACCCTACCGATGACACCTAACGACGCACACGAGAGAGACGCCATCTTTGTTTTGCAAGAATCTAGAAAACCTGCGGCGAACTTAAACCGGAAAAACCTGAGAGAGGTAGAAAAGAAATGCTAAACGTTTGGGAGGTCCTAGCTAATATTATATAGTAGCATTGTCAAATCGAAGCTGAAAAGAACGATTTTGTGTTTTTGAATTGGTTAAGGTATACCCAGCAAATTATTTTGGGTAAACTACTCTCAGCTGCGCAGTGAAACGGCGTGCTTCGGCTGTGTAGCTTTGGTTCTACGGCCAGACAAGCACGCACGCTTGGGTTTTTCCCCTGACATGCCTTTTTCTGGGGACGAAAGTGACGTCATTCAGCCCCTTCTAACCGCTCTTCTGCGTCCGATATCGTCGGGAAATTTTCGCTTGCGCTTGGAAAACTAGCTTATAACGAAGACCACCCAACTTCAGCCGCATGCCGGACACTTTCTATTCATTTTAAAGGGACCGGAAGCGGCTAAATGAAGTGACTTCCTTTCAATAAAAAAAAAAGCAAACGTGCACGGAGAAAAGCAGACGCACAGGTACTGTGAGGTCGGACTTGTGCGGTATTCATTACAAGTGATTAAAAATACTCCTAATCGATGACATTTTGGAGTAATTGTGTAATCCCTTGATTACGTTTATTAGGGAGTAATCGTAATAGTGATATCATTACTTTGGGAAGTACTAGAGTTATTTGTAACCGCTACTACTTTCACCTCCCTTTTTAATGGCGCCTTTTGTTTCTTCAGGTCCAAGGAATCTTCGAAGCAAGGCTCCAACATACTGGTGAATGCCCCAGGGCAGTGAACAGGAGGCGCCTCGGTCGGCTGCTAGTCAGCGCGGCTGCTGGCCAAGAAGGGCAACTTTGGCCATGTCATCGAGCGATAGGACACGCCGTTCCGAACTTCAGAGTTCGGAACGGTGCTCGGAGATTCGAACTCGAGATCGGGGTCCAATGATCGCGGCCGCGGGCCGTCTCAGAGTTGCAAAAAATTAACCATAGGATGGCGCCACTTGTCAAACCAAACTTCATCGCCCGGTAGGATATATGCTCAGAAAACGCGTTCCACAGTCCAGTAGACTAAGATGGCGGCGCGCAGATAGCGATTGCTGGAAGGATCCATAGGCCAAGATGCGGTTCTGACGTCACGTTAATCCGGTTTTTTTACGCATGCGCAGTGCCCTCCCCCTGATGTGCGCAAACACAGGCTTGACATTACACGGTGCGTTGATCTATAGACGGTCCGCATAAAGCATAAAACAGCTCAACCGGATCGACCTCACTCGAATCTGTCCGGAGTTCATCGCGTGTCGTCTTCGACGCTCCTCTAAGGGATTGTCGGCGTGCCAACGCGGCGGTCTTAGAAGCCGGCTTAGATAGCAGTCAGATTGCATTGTATCTAACGTTGCAAAAATCAAGCCCTAAAAGAAGAAAAAATACATTTGGCTCCTGTGGAGAAGCGTCCCCGACCAACCTTCACAAATAGTAATGGGCGTCGCAAAATGGCGCCCAACGTGGGGGCACTCGGGATTTAGAAAGACGAACCGTGCGGTGCGTGCGTAGGTCTATTAGTGAAACTCGAGAGAGCGGATGAGGTCTTTCAAAGCGACGCGGGTCTCCTATATAGGAGGTCAAGGAAACAGAATCTTCGTGGTACAATTGTTACAATTTTCTTCAGTTTTTGTTTTCTGTTGTCCTTGTCTGTGTGTTCTTTGTCGGTTGGTGACTGGAGTTAGGGAACGCAAAAGGGTGAGAGGAGGGTAAGGCTGGCGTTAAAGAAAGAGGTTCCGGTCCGTTGATTGAGGCCCAATTGCACGGCAGGCACGGTGGGACTCTTAACGGCAGAAGTTAAGTAATCTTTCTTTCGAGTGCCGGAAGTTGCGTGACGGGTACTGAGTCGTCCAACGTTGAAGGTCGACAACAAAGTACGTCTTTTTAGAGTTTTCTTTGTTACTCCGAAAGGACAGCGGTACAGAGCCTCCGAAGGTGACGCCACAAGTTAAAAATAAAGAAAGCACAAGGCTTAGAGGATCACAACGCATAAGTGGAACGCAAGGTTAGGCTAGGTAAGAATGGGTGTGACTAGATTGGGTTACGTGAGATTAGGTTTGATTAGGTTAGGTATGGTTACGTTACGTTTGAGGCTCGTTCACACACGTGCAACCGAGTGCGATTGAGAGAGACCTCCTACGACGGTGTAGGACCTGCTCGGCAGCAGCGTATCTGGTCGTACGCCGTCGCAAAAGGCTTAAAAACCGGGGTCCTTTGTCTGTCGGTCGTACTCGGTTGCAAGTGTGTGAACTGGCCTTTCGGCTAAATGGAATTGAGTTAGGTGTGGTTGGTAAGGCTCGTTCACACATATGCAACCGAGTTAGACCGAGAGAGACCAGACCGGTTTTTAAGCCTCTTCCGACGTCTTAAGACCGGATGCGATGCAGCGGAGTTGGTCCTAAGAGATCGCAACAGGCTTAAAAACCGGTCTGGTATTCCTCCGTTGCATATGTGTGAACGGCGCTTTAGGCTGTGTGAGGTAAGGTTAGGTATGGTTAAGTCAGGCTAGGTTTAGGCTACGCGATGTAAGAAAGTATAGGGTTAGGTTACGCTACGTTAGGCTACGTGAGGTAAAGTTAAATGCGGTTAGGTTAGGTTAGGCGCGATTAGGTTGGGTTAGGTATGATTAGGTTATGCTATGCGATGTTAGGCTCTGTTATGTGTGGAAGGTATGGTTAAGTCAGGTCAATGTAGGTAAGGTGTGGTTAGGTTCCGTGAGGCTAGGACAAGTGAGGTTTGGTTAGATTAGATAAAGTGAGGTTTGGTGAGGTAGGGCATTTAGGGGCACGATGGATCTTACTTTTGTTTGGCCTGAAGCGTGCGAAACAGCATCCTTCTACTGGAGCTCGGTGCTTTGCGACGCGACGGCGCCATTTCCGATAACACTATTTCCGAGGATAACCTGCATCGGTAGCCGATACTACAACGAGCAACGCCACCTCAACAAGTATAGACGGCCCACACGTTGTAACTCTTTGCGATGCTACAAGTCTGGACTCCTGCTCGTGCGATGAATCCTGCCAAACGTAATCCTGTAGATGCACTGGCCGTTGTACAAACAAGCTCTTGAAACTGCAATTACAATAAAGGCACGCTTGAAACGGGGTTTTTTTTGTTGTTTTTTTTGTTTGTTTTTTTTTGTTCTAATCGACAAAGTGCCCGACCAAACCGACCGCGCCACGTCTCGGACATGTTGTAAACACCGCATTCATTTATATAACGGCTCACGCAACAAAATAAATAAATTTAAAAAAAGGAGAGGGGAAAGGAGGCAGACAAGACAGATCGCAACCCTGATTGGCCCCCGAGAAAACCCAACGCTCTCTTCTCGCGACGAACTACAGAGTGCGCGTGGGTTTAGCTTACACGAGGTCCACATAAAACTAGAAAATGAAAGACAAAAGCGTCCGAAAGAAAAGCTAACATTAAGAACACGAAAAATATAAAATGACATTAGATTGAAGAGGGGGGGGGGGGGGGGAAGGAGAGGGGGGGCTGGAGGGAGGAAAGGGTTATAAATAGGAAGCAGGCACAGTCTGTCCACGGAGCCAATTAACGCAAAGCCCAAAAGACGGAAGACGGCGGTGAGTACCGCAGCAAATCGAGAAAGCGCGAGACAAAAAAAAAAAAAAATAAAAAAGAATTAAAAAAAAATTACTCGAGTCGGAACGTTGGAAACGCTCGGCGGGCCTTCCATAGCCTCTGTTCGCTTCTCGACTTGATGATGCTTGTTGGGGGGCTTGAAAGTTCTAGAGAGAACTGCGGTGCGTCTCGGCTGAGACGAGATTGAGCGAGAAGTGGGCGAGAGGACCAAAAAGAAAAGAGGAGGAGGAGGCCGAGGACAGAGATGGATCAGTCGCGGGCTAAATCGGGCATGTCGACTTCCGTCGCCGGGGCATCGAGCCTCTCAGACGTCTTCATCCCTTCATTGTGGGGTTCATGATTTTCCGTTCGTTCCGTTTATGTGTACAAACACGGACGGAGGTGCACACATCTTCATCCCATTATTGGAAAATGTAATGATTTCTGTCCTTTTGGCTCTTTTTTTCCTCATGCAAACACACATTAGCTTTAGACATTTTCATATATCTATTGTAGACCTTGACTTCTGGCGTTATTTTTTTTTAATTTTATTTCGTTGATGCGGACAAACACAGATGAACTTCAGACATCTTCATCTCTCTATTGTGGACAGTGGGAGTGTCTTTCCTTTCTGTTTACGTGTACATGATGAGCTTCAAACATTTTCGCCTGTATCTCTCTAATGTACCCTTTTGATTTCTGACTTTCATTCGGTTTATGTGTACAAACACGAAACCGCATGGGATGCCTTTCACTGCTCGTGTAACGTGTGCTTCTTGTATTGGAAATTCACGGAGCGTACACGAGCGACACCAACCGACGTTTAACGTGACTTCGGCTACTGCAGCCGACGTTTCAAGAAGTTCCAGCTTCCGTTTCGATTACTGGATCAGTTCGCAGAAAGCAGTCGTTTGACGAACCGCCAAGCGATATATTTTCTTTCTGAAATACGAAACATGGGGCTCACTGGAAGATCCTTCGCTTGCCACCAGGCGGCCTCTCACCACGTTAGGACTTGCAAATAACGAACACATGCTGTACGTTGCAACCGAAACTGCGAGCCTGCGCCAGGTAATACAACGTCAAGTGAACGCACATCACGGAACCAAAAAAACTTCCCTACGGATATACTTTCCTACAAAGCAAGTAGTGGGCGAACTACTACAATTTACCGGGCACGTCAACCGAACAATCAGGCGCCAAAACCTGTCATGACTCGAATGAAAAAAAAAAAAAAGAAGAAAACTCTTCATTGGTGTCAATTTAAACAAGAAAGTTTATTGCTCGCTTATCGTGCCTGTGTGAAGATCACGTTACTTTTTTTTTTTATGTTAAGCTTACATTTCTGAGCAATGTCATGCGCTGGACACGCATGACAGGTGACAATGACTCGTCAAACACGTGGTGTACCGGAAAGCAGACGAGGAGATTATTTTCGGAGTGCATTTACTACGAACTAAAAGGCTTTCAATCTAACGAACAAGCGACATAGACGCGAGGCATAAAAGCGTCTGGCATAGACGTTCAAGGTCTAAACGCTGCTCGTGCTCGAAACGCGAAAGAGCACTGAAGACCATCATCCCGTTCCGTTCCAAGTCCAATTTCGCCCTTCAGAAGGCGGCAAACGCCAGCAGAGGGCACATTTCGCGAACTAAACACACACAGCTTCGAACGAGCACGCGGCAAACGCGTTTAATTAGCGCACAAATGGTTGCGCGCCCTCTCCCCACTGAAACGCAGACTGCGCAATGGAAGAAGCTTCCGCATAGCCGCAGACGGAAGACATTATTCGCCTTTCCCTTTCCTGTACAAATTTCCTCCTCCCTCTCTCTCACTGCGAGCATTTGCAGTACAAATTCGTCACGGCGCCCCAAACGACTCGACGATCAAAAGGAACAAACTAAGCTCTCTTCGGAACCGATAAACAAACAACCAAAATAAAAAATAAAAAAACAAAAAACAACAGGGTAGGGTGTGCTGCTGGGGTCGGTGATGGCACGGTGCACCGAGCCAGCTAAGACGACGTTCAAATAACACCCCGAAGAATCCCCCACCCGTCCCTCGATGCCAGCTGCTCCGCTGCGCTTACGTGCCGCCAGCGGCAGCAAAAGCTTTGCCGTCACTACCGCCACCACCGAAGCACAACCGCAACGGACCCCACGAGCTGTCGGAGCCAGTCCAATAGCGTGAGAGTGTCACGTGACATTTGGAAAGATGCGCAGCTGCGAAGCGAGCGGTTTCATTGTCACGTGACCTGTTCCCAGCGTTGCATTGGCTGGGATTGCTCGCAGCATCTGCAGCAGTTTATCGTGAGGCGAGTGAGCGAGCGAGAGAGCGCGGCACAAAAACAACGCCCCCCCCCCCCCCGCCTCCCCCTACCGTCGGAAACGAGAAAAAGCAAAAGGAACCCTCCAAGGAAAAAGGAATCAGAAGCGGCCCTAAAAGCCCCAGTCGCCGAAGAGAAGGAGCGGGCGACCGAAACGCACAGCGCCATTTTACAGCCCCGTAAAAATGCCTCCTCCTCATCCACTTGTCACCCCTCCCCCTTTCTCTCTCGCACGTCGCACCCTCTTCCCCGTCTAAGCCGAACCGGCGGCTGACTGGGCTGGCCAGCTGCCCTGTAACTCCTCACCCTTTAACGGGCCTCTCCTCCACTTTCGCTGGTTATTGTTCGCTAACGCTGCATACCCAACGATACAACGCAAAGGAGACGAGCCATCGCTCAAAGAGATTTTTTTTAAAAAAGACAAAAATGAAGACATTTGTTGTCGTCTGTTCGTAAAGGTCGTCTGTCAAACGTAGGTCCAGTTTCAGAGGTCAAGGGCCGGGTTACTTATTATGTACGGAATCATCGGCTCACATTTCCAGGCAGGATTTTAAAGCGAGACCGGTTTTAACGTTTGAAACACGAGGCACGAAATCCATATATGCCTATGCAAAGACAAAAAAAAAAAGTAACGCATACAAAAAAAAAAAAAAAACACAATTGCACACATTGGGGGAATCAATAAAAAAAGACAAAAACAGAAACGTCGGCAATTACAGTCACTCGCAGAATGAGAGCGACAGGGAAGACTTTCAGTTGACGTCCCCCCCCCCCCCCCCCCCTTTTTTTCAGCGGCAATGCTTCAGAGCCTCGTGACATTCAAGCGCGCAGCCAGAGCACGGCGGAAGGCAACCAGAGTGCGCTAGAGGGCCGGCCATCCAAAGAAGACCGACTGCCGTTCCTAACACTCCATGAAACTAAGAGACGCCCCCAACAGACGCTGCTCTGACGAATGCGTTCGTAATCAGGGGAGAAAAAAAAAAAGAATTAACTCGGCAAGTAATTTAAAGTCAGAGAACGTAGACACACGAACCGAATGAGTATGCATGTAACCAAACATCAGAAATGGACTACGAAAGTGCTTACGGAGATAATGAAACGTCAGAAATCGACTACGAAACTGCTTACGGTGCAAACCAAACATCAGAAATCGACCACGAAAGTGCTTATGAAGGTAACCAAACATCAGAAATAGACTACGAAAGTGTTTATGGAGGTAATCAAAGATAAGAAATCGACTACGAAAGTGCTTATGAAGGTAACCAAACATCAGAAATAGACTACGAAAGGGCTTATGAAGGTAATCAAAGATAAGAAATCGACTACTAAAGTGCTTATGAAGGTAACCAAACATCAGAAATAGACTACGAAAGGGCTTATGAAGGTAATCAAAGATAAGAAATCGACTACGAAAGTGCTTATGAAGGTAACCAAACATCAGAAATCGACTACGAAAGGGCTTATGAAGGTAATCAAAGATAATAAATCGACTACGAAAATGCTTATGAAGGTAACCAAACATCAGATATCGACTACGAAAGTGCTTATGAAGGTAATCAAAGATAAGAAATCGACTACGAAAATGCTTATGAAGGTAACCAAACATCAGAAATCGACTACGAAAGGGCTTATAAAGCTGATCAAACGTTAGAAATCAACTACGAAAGTGGTTACGGAGGCAACCAAACATCGGAAATCGACCACGAATGTGCTTATGGAGGTAACCACACGTCAGATATGGACCACGCAAGTGCCTATGGAGATAACCATAGGTCACATATCGACTACGGAAGTGCTCATGAAGGTAATCAAACATAAAAAATCGACTGCGAAAGTGCTTATGAAGGTAACCAAACATCAGATATCGACTACGAAAGTGCTTATGAAGGTAATCAAAGCTAAGAAATCGACTACGAAAATGCTTATGAAGGTAACCAAACATCAGAAATCGACTACGAAAGGGCTTATGAAGGTAATCAAAGATAAAAAATCGACTACGAAAGTGCTTATGAAGGTAACCAAACATCAGATAACGACTACGAAAGTGCTTATGAAGGTAATCAAAGATAAGAAATCGACTACGAAAGTGCTTATGAAGGTAACCAAACATCAGATATCGACTACGAAAGGGCTTATAAAGCTGATCAAACGTTATGAAACCAACTACGAAAGTGGTTACGGAGGCAACCAAACATCAGAAATCGACTAACAACATCTTAGGAAACCCATGGGAAACACATCTCTCTTATTATGTTCGCGCTCCCTGGTTGGTTCTTCGGCGTTCTAATCGGCAAATGTTGCAATTTGATTGGCAACCAAGCGATAATTATATGCTCAAGTCTCATCACACCCTCAAACACAAGTTGAGATTACTACGTGCAGATGCGCGTCAGAAGAAAAAGAAATTCGTAACGGCGTGAACAAATATCGAAACACGCAAACCACAATCACAAAAAAAAGGTAGAAATCAGTGTTGGCGCTAACGCGTTACCAGTACTATACCGGTAATGCGTTACATATTTCGGCAAGATAGCAAACATACTGGTGGCATTTTTAAGACAGTAAAGCATAACGAACTTATATTACTTATTTCGAATAACGGGTAACGTACGTTACTTTTATCAGTAACGGAAACACGTTCTTTTTTTTTTTCGGTAACGCTTACAAGATTGGCAGAAATAAAGCAAAGCCATCCGAAAGGAACATTTTATAGAACAGATTCGTCTAAAGACGCCCCTCTCCCCGCTCCTTCCTTTTGTGATGTAAATTAACGCGTGCACGCATTTAATAAGCAGCAACACACCGGGAGGGAGTACATAAAAAGAATCGCGCGCATCTCATTTTTAACACGAAAGACAACGCATGCGCACACTGCCTCACTCTACAAAAAAAAAAATCTGCTTATGCTTGCGAAAAGAAAGAAGATAAATAACAACAACATATCAGAGAGCCAGAAAAAGGCTCGTCTTGGCTCGTACAGCCCGGCTACGGAGCGGCTTGTGGATTCGAGAAGCCGTTGGGGCTAACTGCTCCCGTCACGTACATATCTGAGGGCGAGTAAAGATGGGGGCCGCTTTTCTATTTCTTGTTTTGTATTATTTCTTTGTATAGCTTTTTGGTCCCGTGGCCAGCGACCTTGGTTGGTCCCTTGGTCGTGGAGGAACGCTCGTCGCGCATGCGCACGTGACCAGCCGATGGGGGACCACCCGAGTCGGTGGTGCGGTTGGCAGCCATCTTTCTTTCTTGCATCTTTTTTCTTTCTCTTTAATATTTTTTGTTCCTGTATTGCTGCCAAGTTGGGGTGCGTCAGGGAGGTGATACACAGTTTCTTCGAATCCTACTTGGTAGCCGAGGAACGATACGTGGGATACAAGCCGACGCGATTTGGTCTGCCGTGCTGGTGGGCAGTCTGCATGTGGGTAGCTTGCGCTTTACAAACTCGAACTGGTGCCTCGAAGCAAATGCTGATTAAGCACCGGCACTGTTGAACGACGTCTCGGGGAAACCAGATACAGCTAAACGGGCAAACAAAGTGTTCTGCCCGTATGTAAGGGTTTTATGTGCGTTTGTGTGTGTGTGTGTGTGTGTGTGTGTGTGTGTGTGTGTGTGTGTGTGTGTGTGTGTGTGCGTGCGTGCGTGTGCGTGTGTGTGTGTGTGTGTAATTTAGAGATTTTGTGTCCATGGCATGAAGCCTCGATGGTGTCACAGTGTCCCTTGACGCCGTGATGGCTTTCTATATCCCTTGAAGTGGGCTCCTTATTGTGCCCACAAAAAGAGAACAGCGAAGAGGCCTAATAAATACTATGCATTTAGAATGCGTTGGAAAAATAGCAAGATGGCCTTCTTTTTGCTTCCATTTTAGCTTAGAAGATGCTGAGTAAATAGACAAACACCGCACTCGAAGTGTAGGAGTCAGAAGCGCTAACCCCCTACCCCCTCCTTTTTTCTTTTTTTTCGGAGCCTTAAAGGGGTTATGACACGCCAAAAATAAAATATTAGATAACTATACTGCTGGGACCCATTATATGTTCCTATAATCCTGCTAAATTGGTTTTGAAAATGGCGCGATAGTTTCGTGGTTAAATCGATTTATAAGCGGGCCCCTCGGAGGGGCAGATCCGGGCGGAGCTGGAGGTTGGCTACGCAGCCAGCCTCCGGCGCGGTGTCTCCTTGCAGGCACTCACAGACTTGGCTCTCTTGGCGTACCGAGCCTCAGCTTCCTCGCTTACCTTCCACGTTTCGAGCATGCGGTCCGTGACGATTACGTCTACGGCATCGCTCGCCTTGTGGAAGGGTTCGACATTGATCGGAGTAGCGATGAGAGTGATTGCTATCAAGAGATGTTGGAAGCTGTTCATTTTGACTGCGACCCGCTGGCGACCAGCTCCAGCGACGACGAGTTACGGACGAACTCGCCGTGGTTACCGTCGTCCGGGAATATCTTGCAGGCGGATGCAGGTTAGAAGGTCAACGGGCCGGTGGCCAGAGCGAGAATAGATTTCGGATTACTGAGTTTTGTGTGAGCGGTTTTGATCATACCGCGACGAGGAGAGCTTGGGCGATTATGGGGGCGCCTAGAATGAGAGAGTGTTCTTGGTCACGTGGTTTATGGAGACCATGGCGTGACTAACTTGGGCAGTGTTGCCTGGTCGCCAGATGAAAATGATAAAAATTCGTAAATTGAATATTGCAATTACCAGAGCTCTAAAAATCGCGTAACTTGGTGTATATACTAAGTAGCCTCTGAGCATTCCATTTCAAGAATAATCTACCGGTTTAATTTTCGTGTCATAACCCCTCTAAAAAAGAAAAAAAAAGAGAATGGGACTTTTATTTAAGAATAAAAATAAAGTGGCACGATGGCATTACAACTTTGTTCAGGATAAGCTACCTGTTTTTATGACGACACTTGCATGGGAATAACTTATCAGCTATTTCATCAAGTCGTATGCACGACCTCAGCTCTGTCACGTCACGGCGCGGTGGTAGCGCGTCGGGCGTACTTCCGGTCTGGGGCTGTGGGCGGAAGTGAACATGCGAGACGTGCATTATTGTGTTGTGTTGGACGAAACCGCACAAAAACCTACCTTCTTGCGAAACGCCGCGACTGGGGCTGTACTAGAAGAGTCGAGAAAGGTTTGAATGTCAGTTTTCATGTGCTCGGTTCGTCCGAGAACGTGGATGGGGGCCGTAAAAAAGAAATACGAGACGCCGTCGGGCCACGATTGCTTGGGCGGGAGAAGCACTTCGGGTTAAATTCACGTACACTTGTGGTCATCAGATTTATTTGTTTTGTTCCAACATGAACGCGGGAAAACCGTCAAGTTGTACGGACCACCTGCAAACTACGTTCAGTGCGTGATCAAATTCAAACGGCCGCCTCATCGTTCGAACCTTCGTCTGCTCTCTCAGACGCTTCTGCGCGTCGTCTGCATGTTCAAACGACAGCGGCCCGTAAACCAAACGTTGACCCAGTAATTGCGATAAGAAGTAAGTGCAGGCCTCGAAAGACTTTTAAGTTTGAAGGTTGGTTGCGATATGTAGGCTCGGTGTAAACAGTAGATACGAGGAGATGTTGGTAAGTGTCACCAGTGGCCATCACAGACTTGCTATGCCCGATTCATTCGGTCTGATTCTGCAAGCGATTTTCAGCATCGACGTCGGCCATCTCAGCTACGGTTCACGCTTTTGCAACCCGAGCGACGTCACAACTGAAAATAGCGAGCAGAATCTCATCGTGCGAATCAAACTTTAGCGTCCATTCTGCGGCGTCCACGCGGAATGAATCGCCGCATGCCACATTATTCACGCGAAGCTTTGGGTTGTTCCGATCCTCATTAATTTAGCCGAGGCCGCTCAAGCAGTCAGACATTGCCAGAAAGGCGTAGAATCAACAATTCCCACACGACAGAGAGCGCGGAGAGTCACACCGACGCCGACAACATCGCATTCCAATGGTTTGTTAATGGGCGACAGCGATCCTCTTGCCCACACTCCATCGCGCATGCGCGGCGCCGGCGGCATCCGCAAGGGGCGCTCCGGTTTGTTTGTAAACACGAGTTAATCGATATGTCTCACACGCACAATAACAACATAAGTTTGTCGCAACGACTTGACGCAACTCGTGAACACTATGAACTATCCGAAAAAAACCTGCTTGCTCTCTGAGTGTAAATTGTAAATTGCTTTCAGAATATATCTCCCACGCGTACAGGACGACATCCCGCAAAGACACTTTCCAGCCTCCGCACGCAACATGCACACTGCACGGCGTGTATAGTCTCGTGTACATACTAAATCCGGGACAACAGGCACAACAATGTTGGTCACCATTCCGAAGAACTCCCGCAACGATTCCGCCGCGCATGCGCGCAAACCCGCCGAATTAAATCGCATTAGCGTACCTCGAATGGCTTCCAGGTCAGAGTTTAATTTGCGACGCGAAACACTCCGCGCATAACATCCTCTTTCATTCGGTTCGACATTTCGACCGCCAGGACGCTCCGGTTTGTCCGAACCACTTAGATACGCGGTAGCTCTCTGTCATACCCTCCTTCGCGTCTTCTACGCTAGGTGGCGTGCATCCTTTTGAAATTCATTGTGAAGAGAGCCTGGATTTAAGAGTGGGAACAACTCAAATCATGGAGTGAAATTGCAATTTAACGACAGACGTCGTCTGCGCAGATTTAATACGCGTGCGCATGCGCGCATTCTAGAGTGGCGAGGAGGATAGCGGGCGGGGACGCTTGCGGACGATCGACGCAGAATACAATAGGAAATACATCTTACTTCGCGAAAGCCCAGTGACCTCGGGCGCCGACAGCTTTTGCGAAGTTGGAACGGCTGGACGCGCCCGGCCTCGGTGGTTATTATCCCCTTTGAATCGGGAGGCCGGCTGGCTGCTGCCATCTATCGTCGCGGACAGCAACATCGGAAACAGCCGTCTCTGCCGTCTCGGCGGATCCGGTGTCTCGGAAACGTCGGTGGCAGCCTGCTTTACCGTGGGGCTGTCTCCACCGTTATTAAGCCGCAGTGCCCCACTGCTCATACATCACGCACTGAGACACGTTGTTCGGTGCCGACATGGTGAAATAATTATCCAATGACACGCCTCACGCATGTTCTTGGCATGTTTTCTTTACACATGTGTACGCTTCGAACACGTCTGCAGGCAGGTTCTTTGTGTGCCAAATGTGACTGTCATACAAGGAAGAAACACGACTCAAAAAGTGCGCACAGACTGTATTGTGTATAATGTATGGATGGATATGTTAATGGCTATACCCTTTGTAACGGGTGGTAGCTTGCGCCACCTAGCCTGTCTAAAACATAGCCTAAATGTAAATGTATGGATGAATGGACGTAAATGGGTATACCCTTTGTAACGGGCGGTAGCTTGCGCCACCTAGCCCAAGTCGAAAGACCAGCCTAACTCTAAGTTTTAGCAGTGCGAACCAGTGTCGCCAATTTTAGCGCTTATCCCGCTAAATCTAGTTGTTTTTTTTTTTTTAATTGCTTAGGGGGAGAAATTGCCCTTTTGCGAGCGACGAAATTTTTTCGCAGTTTTTAAGTAATGTTAGCAAGGTCTTTTTTTTTTCTTTTCTTTTTCTGGCGTTTAAAATATGCTCGAGTTAACATTTATCAATCATAAATACCGTTTGTGTGGTACGTCAAGATCTCAGTGTCGTCATCTTTGCTTACTCCGACCAAAATAGTTGTCAGTGAGAGAAACGCTTGCGACGCCATTGAATATTTTGTTTTTGTTTTTCTAAAGCTCGTGATTTTTTTGCTGAAGCTTTGACCTGCCACCAAAGATTGCACTAAAGATCGAAACGATAGTGGTGTATGTCGGCAGGTATGGCAAGACAAGACCACCTGGTAACACCTGAAAGCAGTATGACCGTGCAGTGAGTGGACATCGATCTGTGCATGGAAGCAATCTGAATCAAAGATCCTGTCTTGCCATATTCCTGTGCCCTATTCCCATTCCATGGTGCTGTCTTGCCATATTCGAAGTGTAATTGTATTTATTATACAGTTTCTAGCGCAATTATAGCGTTAAATTGTGCTTAAAAGTCATTCTTACCTTGCGCTTAAAAGTTAGCGTTTTTTTTTTTTTTTTTTTTCGGGGGTTGGGTTATTAGTTTTGTTTAGTTGGCAACACTGGCATCAAGGCCTCCGAGATCCCGAAGCGAGCGCGTCGGATCTTGGATGCCATTCTGGTGTGAACGCGGCTTTTGGTTTCTCCGCTCGGTGGCGCAAGCTGGCGCCCGTTATAAAGGGTACATCCATCAACGACCATCCATTCAACCTTAGAGGAGATTTTGGTACTGCAGACGCGCTGTCTAATCCAAATGAGTGGAGTAGAATGCATTCTTCTAGTAGAGTATACTTAGTATACTCTCTACTAGGAGTATGTATATACTATACTAGGAGTATACTATACTAGGAGTATACTATACTAGGAGTATACTCTACTAGGAGTACACTTGTCGACGCCCTCGCCTCCTCCTCCGCGCAGCTTGCATTGCGGTTGCGGCGTGCACGAAACAGGCGAGCCCAATCGAGAAGTGTAAAACACTCAAATCTGGGCACCCTGGAGTTGTGGATATACTATAACGGGGCCGGCAGGCCCGACCCGGCACATCAGCTTTTAAAGTAAGATCGATAACGCGCAGAGTCTTAGCGGGCGCGTATCGAGGAGATATTTCGGCGCTCTAAGCTCCTTATCTGTCGCGGGACCGCAGCAGGACTTCGCAGGGGCCGAATGGAATTAGGCGCTAAAGCGTTTTAGTTTCGCAGACGGCACTCCGTAATGTGACCTGACTACTGGTAATGACCGCGGCAATTTTCGGTGGCAAGTCTTTCTCTCTCTCTCTCTTTCTCTGCATCACTTGCAAGGTAAGTCCACCTCCGAAGTATGTAGGTTAGTTAGCCTAATTGGTCTTTCGGCAGGTCCCGATTAAAAAAGTTGCTCAATTGGACAGTGTTTCAAAGCGTTCACCGAACGTCATACCTAAGCATTTTCTTCGCGGCATACCCTCTAAACTTGTCTAAAAAAAAAAATAATAAAGAAATCTCCGGGTCTCTGACTATGGTCCCTAAAAGGGGTGTCCAAACAGGACACTACAAAACGCACGACTCCGACAAATCGTAAAAATTGAAGCGGACGCTATTTTCACGGTTTGTCGGAGTCGTGCGTTTTGTAGTGTCCTGTTTGGACACCCCTTGACAGGGTAACAAGGGCAGGGAGGGGAATGTCCCGCGTATACAGTGCGACCTTCGGTGACGCTTTGGCATCTCTCGAGCCTCCAGCGTGCAAGCGCACGCCAAAGCACGACGGAAACCACTATGGCCGAGATCCCTAGCCATTCCCATGGCTCGTCATTGTATGACTATGGCATGTCTCGCATCCTATTCCCGATGGGATCTTACAGTGGTCCGACTCAGCTCTGAGATCACACCACTCGGGCGGCGCTGCTGTCGGCACCGCGCATGCGCAGACGCCTCTCGAATTTGGTTTCTGCGCAGGAGTGGAGCCCACACCTGGTGTGTACAAAGCGGGCACGTTTGTAAACGGTGTATTAGTGTATATAAAGGGCGCTTTGTCCCGCTTGCTCTTCACGAAGCTTGGTGTATACCCAACAAAAGGCCTTTTGGATCGGGTTCTATACGTCATCTGCCTCGACCGACAGCAGGGCTCGATTGAGGCGTCTATATACCATTTCACTGCTCACAAACGCAAGCAGTCTCTTGGCTCCATGCTAGAAATTTTCCGGCCGCTCCGTTTCGGCAGGCTTTCCGAGCCTGTTATGTCCAAGTTCCCGGGACCATGAAGTTCTACGGAAATCACAAAGTTGAGGATTTACCGAGATATACTCACATTGTCACTTTCAAAAATAATATGAATACAAAAAAAAAAAAAATCTCCAGCAATTTTTTGGCTAACCGTTCCTTTAAATAACCACCCAGAAAACTGGTCATTAAATATTTTCCAAACGTTGCAAGAAGGGGTGCTATGGTAGGGATTGTTTGTCCGCTCATCTGACCGGACGTTCGCGGCAAAGTAACTTGCTAACAGCGCGACCTACTAAAGATTTTTTTACAGAAGTTCATAAACAGTGCGTGGCTCATCGAGTTCACGCTTCTTCCATCGTGATTGGTCCTCCGGCGTTCTCACCGGCTAATGCCGCCATTTCATTCGCTGCGGGGTACGATAATGAGCTGCTCTCGAGCGGCCAATCGTGGCGTCTTTATCTGGATTAATTTTTCTTTCATCGACGGCAATCAACACAACGTCGAGGGTGTCAACTGTGACGATGTTGTTTAAAAATGCGAAGACTCCAAGCTTGCTTCGCTATTTCTAAACACACCATGGAGCCCGTAACTGATGATAAGTAGTCAAAGGTTACAACTAATGACGTCACGAACGGAAACCGTGACGTCACGAACGGAAACCATGAGAGGGCGCCACCGAAACGTGTCGGCGCCAACAGACAGACCATTCCAAGGATCGCCTTCCCCGCGATTAAATCTTCGTCTGCTCGGCTGGCCGTGAGAGGCACGCGTCATTCAACAGCACAGTGATTCGGCATCTTTCGCCCGCACGATAAGCGCCAGAAGGGTGCACATACAATCTTGGACAAATAACGGCAGCCGCTATCTTTCGGTGCAGTTCTTAACCACCCCCATTTTCCGCTATCACACCTGCTTCCTGGGAGCTAAAGACTAATGGTTCGCGGGCAGAGAATTAATAACAACACCGACCCAGTTGATTATGCGGACGGAAAAGCGACGAGAGGAAAGTGAAAGAGGAACAGAGAAAGAGAGGGAAAGGGTGATGGGGGAAGAACGGGAGAAGGAACTGGGGACCAGCGCCGAGTAATGACACTAATGGACCGTGTAATGGCCCAAAGCCGCTACGCAAAGGAAAAAAAGGGGTTCGCGGCGGCGAATTCCTAAAACGCCATCTTGGCCCTTACGACAGACGGCAGCGGAACCGCACGCTCGAGCCATTCTGCGACCAATCCAGCGCTGTGAATTAGTCACGTGACTGCGAGCCCAGCGCGTGGTAGCGCCCCCTGTCGAAGATCACGTGACACTAACGTGGCATTTGGATGGCTCTGGCAGCATCATCTGCGGTCCATTCTAAGTTTAAAGAGGCGAGAAGGAGATGAAGGAGCAAGAAGGAAAGGGAGAAGGAGGGGTTCCGCCAAAAAAATTACCCAAGCTTTAAAAAAAGGAAGGATATACAGTTGTAAATGGGGAGAGGGAAGAAGGTTTGGTGCACGCGGTATACCGGGCCCCCCGCCCGAAAAACATAGATGCGTTTAAACGAGACAAAGTGTGAAAAGCGACGTCGGTCGTTAGCGGCAGATGTCGAACCTCCCCCTCCGTCTGCTTGTGTCGTTGCAGTGCAGGGACAAGCGCGCGAAGAGCTACGAGCTTCGAGTGGAGCCCAGAGTTGCGGTGAAGTGAAGAGTGTGCGGGCACGATGTAGCTTTGAGCGGCGCTCAAAACGTGGGCGAACGAACGCACGCGAGGCGCATTAGATCAATTCCAGCGCCACCGAGCCTGCGTGCTCGGGCCAATAATGCCCCTAGAAGACAAGGATCGCGCGCTACGTCGTCGTTAATGAATCCCTTACCCGTCCCCAAGCGGGAAGCGTGCTGAAGCTGGCCCTGGACGAGAGCAAGCCGCAAAGCGACAGAAGCGTCCGACTTGGCATCGCCTCGCCCTATGCAAGTTCGTCTGCTTCTTGCCGAGGGGGTCGCGGTGACGTCAAAAAACGCCGACCTCTGATTGGTTCCGATTGGAAGGATAGTGGGTAGACATCAATGCTAGCTGACTTGAGGTCTACCCACTGTCCTTCCAATCGGAGCCAATCGGAGCTCGGCGTACTGACGTCACCGCAACCCCTGTGCAAGAAGCAGACGAACTTGCGCTCCGCATAGTATCGCGCTCGTTGTGAGAGACGCTGCATTAGACGCGCTCGCAGCGACGCGGACGCAAGCTATCCACTTGCGATGACGTCAGAAGAGTAAAAGACTTAGGCCTCGTCCTCCGCAGTCACTGACAGGAATGGGAACGGCAGGGAGGTCTTTCAGTTGTGTCGCCGCCTATAGCGCGAACTTGTATAAGGAACATTCACTGGACGCCATATTTGTGGGGGCTTTCTAGAGCGCATGCTCAGAACAAGCCCACATCAATAGGTTGCTCAGACCGGCAATCTTGAGGGTGTGGAATGCACGTTACAAAAGAACTCTGGAAGCTCGCCATCAGCACGCGCTTAGCAGTCGCACACACAGCTATGGCCGCCAGTGAATACTTCCTATACCTTCGCTAACGCTTCGGAGTCTCGTGATCTTTCGAGCGTGCACTTCTAACCAAAGCACGGCGAAAGCCAAAGACCACATACTGTGGAGGCAGGGCATCTGAAGGAGCTCCTCGTCGTTCTCACCCATCGTCTCAGCGGTTTCATAATATCGCCCCAGCACGAGAACGGACTGAGGGAGAGAGGAAAAGGACGCCGCCAAGAGCCAGCCACACTCACCGCTTTATACGGCCCGGTCATCTACTCCACCTCGCATCAATATAGATATCCTTCCGCGCGCACGCTACACATCTTCGCTCCGTCTCCCTAATAACCCCATCTGACGCAATCGCAGCGTGCGTCAGCAAAAAGCCACCGTGCTCGCGTCTCAATCGTCAAACACAGACAAAAATAAAATAAATAAACGATATGACGGCTCCATCAAACAATCAGCCACGAGCTTCCCGAGTGTTCAAGGGGAGACAAAGACGGCCGGCTGTCTGCGTCAACTGCTTGGCCATTAGTCGACTAAACAGCACGCTCGCGCACAGCACACAGGGCGACGGCAAGGACTACGGACCCCTCCTCCATCGAGACCCTGTGTGCCCTGTAATCAAAACGCGCATTCGAGTCGATAGGCAGTCGCGAGGACGTCATCCAAACGTTCGCGAGACTTTGCCATCGACCCAGATAAGCGGTGGTAACTCTTTCTTCTTTCTGCGACATTTTTCCATCGTTCGAAAATGTGGAGGGTGGACCCGTTCTGAACGTATCTACTCCAACCGGTTCGGAGGTCGCTTGACACCGTTTTTTGTTTTTGTGCTAATGGTAGACTGTCAATCAGGGTGTTCGCCGCCAGTCATGAATATAAATGAACCGCAGACATGTTTCTTTCTTCTTCTTTTGTAGGTAGCCATCCCCAGGAGCCATTCGAGGACATGGGCAAGGTGTGAGCCGTTGACGCCTAGATTTTTTACGAAGAAGCGAATGAAAAGCCAGCTGTATAAAAAAAAAAAAAAATTAAAAAATATGCGCAAATCAAAATCAAAGCTATCTGATGAAATTATGCGAACGGAGCAATCTGTCCCAATGTTATTTTTTGTTTTGCTGTTTGTAGTCAACATATATGCGCAAATCATCTCGTTAAAAAAAAAAAAAAAGATACTTAAAAAATCGCGTCATAATAAGCAAGTTGCTTGACGAGCAAATGTTTTATACATAATGCCTCGGAAGGAACTTGCTGAGATGCCTCAACAATAGATCGAATATATATATATATATATATAACGCTATGTCTACCAAAAAAAAAACTATATATGTATATATTTATTGCAGGACATTGGAACTAACCGAGCCGAGTAAATAAAAAAAAAAAATGAATTCGACTCTCTTTGTTGCCTCCGTATACCGATAAATATATCATGCAATTCTGCCCAACGCCTATCGATCAGGGTTCGAGCAATAAGGGGTCAGCCAACAGAATTCATTCTCCGCAGCGATTCGACCAAACCCTCACGCAACGCAACACCGATCAGGTCATACAAGGAACAGGCGTCCGACGCCTATCAGCCTGTCATTCTGTGCACGACCCCGAAAAAATACAAAAAAACAACGGAAACGACACCTCATCGAGTTCATGCGATCGAACACAGCAGGACACGAACGAGACAAGCCCAAAGGCTAGTCCTGTCCAAGCGGTGACCCACAATAACGAGGAGCGACGTATGCGCGCCCCTCCCCGCCCCCGCCCCCCCCCCCCCCCCCCCCCCCAAGCGACAGCACGTACATGAAGACGATGTAGTTCTTCCAAGAAGCAACAGCAGAGACAAACACTACATCTAAGTCAAAATCGAACAAGGTTCTACTGACCCCCCCCCTCCCCCCCTCAAACAAGTTCTCGAGGGATGACCTAGAAACTTCAAAAGAGCGCCTTCTGCTCAGTCACCCGTCGTTTCGTATTCCAACGAGATGTGTGACGTCACTAATCGTATGTCAGACTAGACTGATGTGATAGGTACGAGAGAAACGAACCAACAAGACGAAATCTGAAGTCACGATGTCGGTCTCGAGTCAAACAAGGTGTGTATAGCACGCCTACTCGAAGAAGAAGCACAATGGACCTCCGAATAGAAAACAATGGAGGTTTTGTTACGGGGGCTCCTTCTGACAAGCCATGACTCACAAATAGCCAGGTTACAAAAGAGCGGGACAAATGTAACCCCGACAGTCATGTTCAAAATGGAACGAGTTGTGTTTACAATAGGTCGTGTTATGCGGCGAGCTGACTGTCGGACAAGCCTGCGCAACAACGATCTATAAATACGAGACTAACGGTTCTCAGTCAGCGGTAGCATCATCGTCTTTACGGTCTCAAAGGACGACCGACCCTAAAATCTCGGAATACGGACAAAGAAAAAAAAAAAAACCAAACAACACATCAAAGAGCTTGTATCGACGTGTATTTAAAAAAAAAAAAAAAAAAAACCACTAAAGTATCAAAGCAACAAATCCAGATCAGACAGCCGAGCAGACGATCAAAAGCGAGCAGCGAAACACAATGGCCTATAAATACTAAACTATCGATTCTCAGTCGCAGAGCACGCAGGCTAGCATCACACCATTGACAGGCGTCAGTACACTGAGTATGATTATATTTTTTTAAGCGAGCACCGTTACTACTTTACAAGGCTAGCAAACAAGTGTCCCGATACGATACACAATGGTCTATAAATACGAAACTAGCGATTATCAGTCAGAGAGCGCGCAGGTGAGTAGCATCTACTAGGCCAATGATGCCCGTCGATACAGAGGCATACATTCCGAAATCTACAACTATCGCTAACCCAGAAAGTGATCAAACTAGCGTCCCGATACGATATACAATGGTCTATAAATACGAAACTAGCGAAGCTCAGTTGGAGACCACGCAGGCGAGCAGGATATCTACTCCACCAATGACAGGCGTCGAAACAGAGGCTTACATTTTAAAAAGAAATCTACAACAATCGCTAGCCTTTAGAATGCGATCAAACGAGCGTCCACGTTACACAATAGCCTATAAAAAAAAAAACGATATTTTATTTGGAGATCACGCAGGCGAGCAGGATATCTACTCCTCCAATGACAGGCGTCGATACAGAGGCACACTTTAAAAAAAAAAAAAAAAAAAAAAAAAAGTACAACTATCGATAGACTAAAAGTCGATTAAACGAGGGTCTCCACCATACCAAGCACAATGGTCCATAAATATACGGGGCGCGCGCGCGCGAGCCCGCAGCAGACGCGAGCGGGCATTCGGGGGATGGTCGTGACGTCACAATTCTCCTCCACCGCCACATCCCGTTCCGAACAACTGGAGCGGGGAACAATTCGGTAGCTGTGCGACTCTGGCCTGTGCCTTCGCCATCAAGGAGGCAATCTCGAGACAGTTAGGGGCCCCCGCCGTCTTTCTAAAAGCTCCAAGGGGGCCGCACTTCCTCAATCGTCGTCTTGCTTGTTGTGTACACGACGGCTTCGGCGCGTCGGCTCCAGGCCCCAGGGCAAGCCCATTGGTTCGTTCCCACGCCACAACATGGCGGCGGTGAGTGCGCGGGCGTCCGTCCGCCTTCCGCGTTGACCGTGCTCTACTTTCTTCTTTCACAGACTCCACGGGACTATTTTTTTGTGTTTTTCTTGCGCGGTGTTGTGTTCCTCCGCGACGTATCGTCACTATGCGCGTTCCTTGAAGTGCAGACAGCAGGAAATGTAATTTGTTGTCCGTACTGCATCGTTCTTTTTTTCAGATCCAACGTCATGTCTGTTGATTTCTGTTCTTCAGCGAAAAATTGTGTGAACAATTTTACTTCACAGAATGCCCTGCACAAACATATAATCCATGTTGAAAGCTCCGGACTACTTTTTGCTCCTTTGAAGCCAGCGATTCTCGTCTCCGAATCTCCTCCCCCCCCCCCCCTCAATTTGTTTTTCACTTTTTTATATTTTTAATACCTCATAACATATATAAGCGACATTTTAATTTCTCACAACACTCATCCTCAGATGTTCGCTCTCAGAATCATAACACACTGCTTCCAGCTTGTTTCTGCGCTCTTCAGTACAGTCGCTACTCTTAGTCCCTCGCTATCTTCTTCGTTGCGTGCTTAGATTATCCTTTTTCCTCGAGTGCCAGCGATTTCCAGACCTATTTATTATCACCTCTCCATGTTCCACCTTTCTCTTCCTTGTCTTGCTGTCACGTCCCACTTTGAAATACTCCGCGCTCCTTTTTGTTCGATCTAGCTGACCCCGGACTACTTTTTGTTGTTGCTCTTTGTGACATTCTCGTGTACCTCCGCCGTCTGATCTAGGCTAGGTGACGCAAGCTGCCGCCCGTTACAAAGGGTATAGCCATTACCATCCATCCAACCATCCATCCACTCTACACATTAATCCGTACCTTTCGATATATCCTATAGATCCACTTTCAAGCAAAACAAAGTAAACCTTTGTTTTGTTCGTGTGTTGTTTTCTTTTTGGTACCACGTGTTTCTTCTACACATATGTGACATGTTATTGTATCGCAATTTAGAATGTTTGCCATTTTAACCATTTTTTTCTGCATTATCATTTGAGCACCATCCTACATCGATCCTGAACAAAAATCAGTAATGTAAAAAAATAAATAAAAAAAGATTGAACGCGGATTTAAGATTAGACACTATTTAATCAAGCATGCAGGTTCCAAAAGCTAACAAGTAACATTTCACTAATTGCCTACTATCTACTTAGTGCAATGTAAGAACACGCGCAAAACTTGTTTTTGGTTTTTTTTTTTTTTTTTTTTTTTTTTTTTTGTAGATTGTTGCGACTGTACTGCTGATCGATAAAAAAAAAAAAAAAAAGAAAGCAGAACGTAGACTTACAAGTATATATGCTCCACACTGCGCAGCAAATAAGCCCGCGGCCTTCGCCGATGAGATTCGAATCATCAAAGTAACACTTGCCCAATTTAGATGACGATTTCTATCAGACTAGTTTTACTTCGATAATTAATCCTCGATTATTCCTCGATTTAAAAACAAAACGAAGGCACACAGAAAAAGCATCAAATGATAGACAAACCGCAAATAATTTTTTTTCGATTATTACTTCTTTTTTAATAGGTTTGACTATTCCAAAAAAAAAGGAAATAATCGAGAAAAAAAAACATTTGCGGTTTGTCTATCATTTGATGCTTTTTTTCGTTTTTTTCTTTTTAATCTAAATGGAGGAATCATTGAGGAAGAAAATTTTATATCAGACTCAACGCGAGCACAAAGCCGTGATCTTCTGAGCAAACCGAAACATCCAGCTTTCTTTCCACCCTCCACTTCTTCTGCCAGTAACGCGAGGTCCTACTAAATAAAATAAAGACAAAAAAATTAGAGCGCAAAAAAATATGAAATTTTTTCACTAACTAAAATATTGTAATAAGAATACAAAAAAAAAATGAAGCGAGGACAGGAAATAGAGGAGGGGCGTAACTTTTAACTGAAATTTATTAGAATGCACATATAAATATTGTAAAACTGAACACGCGCAAAGGGTATTATATATTATACACTGATAGATTAAAAACCCGAAGAATTCGGACGACACTGGTGACCGAATGAGGCTAGGCTGACAAAGGCGCATGTTCCTTATAGGAAAGGGCTAAAAAAGGAGCGCTGGCAGAGACCGACGGCCCATGTGATTTAATCATGAAGTGTTTGTCAATAGACGTCAATGAGGGGCTTACTCAACAAAAAGTTATTAATAAAACTGTACTTTAAATTTGCAGAAATTATTTCTTCCGCACTGTCTTCAATGGTCTGACCAATTAATCACTCAACCTGTAATATTAAAAATCTAGCGATTAAAAAGCGCCATTCTATAGCTATGGTGATTTAGATCAAATAAATTTGGTTTATTTAATGTTTTCAATACTCTTTTTTTTTCACTGTGGTTACAAACCAAAAAAGCGTAAAGATAATTATAAAGCAAAAAAAAAAACAAAAAAAAAACTCCCTGCACATTCTTTAACCACGCAAATAATGACCTAAGTGTTGCCATCTTTGTCCGCGTTCTGAACATGCGCGGTAACTCTCTTCGCGCATGCGACCACAACCAAGTGACTCGGCACTTTTTAAGCCGAATGATAAGCGCTTGAAAAGGTGCCCAGAGCCCGCGCACATACCACTACAACACCCGACTGGTGTGTTTATAGCGTCCCATATTCTGCCCGTGCATTCGAAGAGTGGTTCCCGAAGTGTCGACATACGACGTCACAAGAGCCGCAGCGTCGTGCTTGTCCCCGAATGCCGCCATCCTAGCAAATAAACGTAAAAATGCTGTCCAAAAAAAAAATGCAAGAGCGAACCGTAGTGTCGCTGTAGTGGCGGCGTCCCAACTTCCGGCTGCCGAAGCTTCCGTGGTCTGTCAAACTGGAGAGCAATCTGCACCAGACCAAGGGCCCTAAACTCGTCGAACACAAAGTTCGCGCCAAAAGTTCGCGGAGCGCGCCGATTGGACGCCGGCGAAAAAAGCGCCAAGTCATCGTTGGGATACTCCAATCAGTGCGTTCCGTGAACTTCGGCCCAAACTTTGTGTTTCACGAGTTTAGCGTCCCAGGCGTCTGCCACATGCACCACCGCTGCTGGGACTCCGCCAGGATCGCGGCAGTCGAGAGCGTGACACGTCTATGACGTCATCAGGCGTAAAATCGATGGACCCCTTTAATGGACGCCGTAAACGCACCAGTCGGAGACGCGTTCCAGGCACCCTAACACCACTAAGAAAGAAAAAGAAAACGGCTACCTCATTCGCATTCAAAACCAAGTGGAAGAAAAAAAAAAAAAAAGCGACAAGGTCAGCTCATTGGAGACGTCACGGCCAATCAGGATAACGAATCGGGGTGACGTAAGGGCGGCCTCCCTCGGAAAGCAACACGGCTCTTCCTGGTCCGTTTTCCGCGCCACAAAATAACAACGAATAAAAGAAGAAAAATACGCAAGAGGGTAGAGGTTTCCAACACTGCCGTACTCCGTTCACGAAGCGAGCCGTGGAAAATCAGCCTGACGGATGGTGGTCCACGCTCTCGCACGCTCGCGATGGAGCCGAGAGAGCGCCCCCGAGCGGCGGAGACCAGCGGGACGTCGATTTTCCGGAAGAATCTCGGACGTCTGATGGATTTGTTCCGGATGCTCCGCAGGGACCGGCGTGGGGGTTGCCCCCCCCCCCTAACGACCCCGATCGGCCCCTGGGTTCCGGACTGTCGGGGGAGAGCATTCGCCGGAGGCGCTCCTCAAGTTTTGTCATCAAAAAGAACCAAGTTAAGTTAATACAAAACAAAAAAAGAACGAATAATATTTTATTGCTCTAGGGCACCGAATAGACAAATTTGTTATGTATATGAAGCCTATTGTAGGACACTGATTACGAGTAAAGTCAAATTACTTTTTAATCACCTACTTTCTGGTCTACGTTAAACAATTTGACTACATTTATCAGGAAGTAATCGCGAGAGTAATCTGATTACGTTTGCCAAGTACGAAAACTTCCTCCGTTACATTCTTTAAAAGTGTCCCCCTAAGGAATCCTCGAATCAAAACTCCGACAAAAGAGTGACTTACCGAAATTGGGGAACCAAGGAGATGGTTCATCGTTCGGCGATTCTAATCCAATACTAGACACTCTTAGGGAACCGTGTTTTGCACACCCGATACGGTAAGATGAGCCGCAAGGTACAGTGCGCCGCAATATGAAAGACCCACCCGCCAGCCACCGCCTCGGCCACGCGCTCCCAGTGGGTCTTTCATATTGCAGCGCACTGTACGTACTGCGCATGCGCAGTAGTCTTCTGTGGTAGCGCACGCGCAACATGGCGGCGGCCAATTTGGGGTCACTTTCAGCTGCCAGTGTATAACGCTCTAAGGCCCCTTACCTCGTTGAGTTCATTGCAAGAACGCTACATAGGTACTGTACCTTCCCCGAGGCGGTCACAGACAGCGGTTATTTTAAGCGCCGGGAGAGACAGCCGCATTCACCAGCAAACCGGCCCTGGGCTCTCCAACGCCCATATTGTCTGCACTACCAACAGACCGATCTCACCAGCTATAATTTATCTGTACGCCACCGCTGTCTCCATGCATCGTGTCATTTGTTTAGGATCTTTTCTATAGAATTATTACCGCTACAATGTGGCACCCGGAGCGGGTGCAACTATACATTCGGGCACGCTTTTGGTGCCTGGGCAATTCAGCAAAATTGCCTATTTTGAAGGAGCCTGATATGCAAGCGCGTTCATGAGGTGGAGGCAACGCTACTAAAAAAAACCTCAGTTGGGAAACTCGCCCTCGAAATCACGACCGCTCGCGTCCACCGAGACCGAACTAAATACGATAACAGCGCCGCCCTTTAGCGACGAGTCGAAACATGAAAATCCATTTGTATAGCTAGTGCGAAATAGCATTTCGAGATGGCGCCATCGGCCCTCCCGCGATAAAAATTATATCCAGTGCTTTAGCACCTGAACCAACATGTGCAGCCGTGCGCAGTTCCCGGAGTGACCGCTGCGAAAGAAATGGCGGCGTTGCGATCGCCATTAGTTCCGTTCTCGAGTACGGATCAGAGCCACTTTTTCAAAGCAGAATCCATGGCAGTTTCCCAACTGAGTTGTTCTACAGTAACGTTGGGTGGAAGCGTCCTACAATGACACAGCATGCTCGCGCCCTGTATAGATATGCCAGCAGCATTAACTGCGAAGGAACTTCTATGATGAAACAGACCGTTTGCATTATAGTGTCTTGGAAGATGGGCTTTGAAGGACGTAAAAAGAAAATATCTAAGCGTTCGCCGCGACTTCTGCAGTTTGTCCAACATATAACAGCGAGTCAGAAAAAAAAAATAATGAAACATTGGGGTTTTGAGTGGCGTTTTTTTTTTTTGCACTTGAAATGGAGTTTCCTACTCAGTGCGCGCGTTATGCCACTTGATGACGAGCGCGTAGTACCAAATGATCACGCGAGTTAGCGTAAACAGGTCCTCACTAATTAAAAGAAGGGGACATTTGTTTACCACCCGCCGTGATCTCGCACAACTGAGCTCGCATTGCGTTATACGCGCGCGCCAAAAAAAAAAAAAAAAGAAAGACGTTAGGATGAAACTACGTGGAGATCACGAGAACAAAACAAAATAAAAATAAGGTCGTAGGTAGTGCGAAGGATACCCCAAACGTGCAAAATTGTTAAAAACACCAAAACAAGCAATAGAGTTTGGGTGCACATGAGCTGGAGAAGCTGGAGAAGACAAACCCCCGAGACGGGAGAAAAAAGGTGAGACTTTGTGTGTTGCGTCTCGTCGTTCGTCTGTTTTCCCAGCCTCAAAAGTTTTTCTTAAATTATATTTAAAAAAAAAAAAAATCAGTATGACAGTGTGCACCAAAACTGGCTACAATTATAACCGAAACGAAAAAAAAAAAAAAAAAAGAATAAAGCACTTCCCAAAGTCCACATAGACCATCCGAATAAGCACCTTCTTTCATCGAGCGAGCGTTCCCAGATAAAAGTTCCCGTGAAAACACCGTCAAATCAATAAAATATATCGGGCAAAGTTCGTCACTTTTTAATGCCGACTTTACATTTCAAGTTTATTTTGGACTTCGAGCTGCAAAACGCGAGTACTTTTGGCGGAGCAAGTTTCGACCTCAGAACCAAATAATACGCACACACTGACTAGCACGTGTCATTCATCACAGTGTGTCGGTCTCCTTATCCTTGTAATCCCTACATACGAGCAACGAGACGAAACCACGCACCTAGAACAAAGGCAAAAGGTCTCAGGAGCCATATTCCATCACGCGATTATAAATTGTGGGCGGGACAGGAATCCAAACGGCGTGCTCCGTTCATCTCATTAGAAAGAAGAAAAAAAAAATCGTCCTCCTTTCCTTTTGTCTTGCTCACTGCTTGAGTTTCAGACTTTCATTCTTCTCATCATTAGCGAAGCTATAACAATCCTAACAACATTTTCCTACCTTTTAAATAGTGGGTCGAAAAAAAAATTAAATAAAAAACGCAAAAACAATGAAGTAAGAAAAAAAAAGGAATGTTCGTGATAGGAAGAATGCAGTTGAGAAATATTTCCACGCTTGGTTCTGTTGGTAATGGCACACGCGGCAAGCTTTGCTTCCGCGCCAGAGAGCTCGAAAAGCCCCGTGTGTTTCTCGGAAAACAACCTCCAGCCACGGCGCACTCATTTTTGTCTTTTTGTTTTTTTTAATATATATATATTTGGTGACACGTTCCTGACACGCATTAAAGCGTTTTCGTTTAATACTTCAAGTGTCGGAAGATGAAAAAGAAGAAAAAAAAATACAAACAAAATGTAATGGATTGAGACGCCACACCATAAGGAGGTCACTCGAAAGTGTATATACAACGAGCATGTATAGAATACAGCAAAGTTCGCAAAAACAAGAAATTACAGTGTTTGTTTTTTCGTCGGCAGAAAAAGCAGTTAGTAAACATTTCTTGCAAAGCAGCCCGCACACTACGCGGCACTGCTAACCTCAAAGAAGCAACCGCCGGTATACACATATATATATATATATATATATGTAGAGAGAGAGAGAGTGCTGGCTTTTAGGCGCTTGTTTTCGGGTTGAGTGGCGTCAGCGTCGGTGCCGGCGTAACCGCGCGTTGCACTATGGGACGATTCCCATAATGACATCACGTGTGACGTCACGAGGGCGTCCCGGGAACGTCATGTGACCCTCCCCTCCTCCTCCTCCTCAACAGCTGCGCACTAATTCGGCATTACAGAGAGTTGTAAACGCCTTTCTTTTTTTTTCATTTAAAAGTTGTATAACATAAAATCGACAGCCCTTCGGGCGAAAGCGAGTATAGTGGGGTAGAAACTGTTACCTCGGGCATCAACCAAGTGGTAAAATATTTACAGCTCGTATATATATATTCCCTGCCCGAACAAAATGCGAACTGGTACCGACGTCATCTTCGCACTAGCAGCGTCGCGCATATTATATCGATCACACTTCTCTCTTAGGCGTGACATCGCGTGACATCACTGACAAGCGACATCGCGATCGCATCGCCTATGACGTCGACACCGCATATCCACGATCTCGGCTATCTTTCACCGCGTCCGAGCGGGATATCCCGTAATATCTCGAGTATCCTTAATGATCGCCCACCCTATACTATACGCGGGCAGAAACGGACCGATAGTAAGAGACGAGGGTTTACATCGAATCACCCGAGCTCTGGTAGAAATGATTCGTTGTACCCACGCGAAGCTACTCTACCTTTATCTGCACTCTGCACATTCCTAACGCGTTCGAATGCCGGACGGACGGCGTTCCGAGTTTCCGCGCGCCTTTCACCTTCTCCTCTCCCACAAAAAAATAATAAAAAAATCGGGGTGTATGTATATTTGTACAGCCTAGAACTTCGTCTGCCTCAACGACCGACTTGTCTTCCAGCTGTAGGTGAGAAATTTCGCCAGTGCAGTACAAACCCGTAGCTTCAGGTCTTTAACGCGCAGCACGCAGTAGTGATACACGACCGCACGCCGATACGATGCTCATCCAGATCCAAACGGGCAGGGGTGTGGATCGAACCCAGGATCCCTGGGTTCTGCAGCGCGAGCTTTCGCTCCACGTGCCGCTCCTATCTGCCATTCTTACCTCGTCAGTGACATATAGTTGTGCACATGCCACCCACCAGGGGGCGCAAGCCGCCGCCCGATTCAAATGGGTTCAATTAACCGTACCGATTGGTCCATCTATCCAGTGCGTTCATGTGCTCTGACCTTCTCTCTCTCGCTAGTCATTCCTTAAACTTTCTATACTTTTTTTTTAAATATATTTTTTGTCCTTTCTCGATACGCGCCTCTACATGTACCACCTGTGCCTAGACGTCGTGACGTCATTTCCGGAACCACGTGTACCATGGGACGCGACTGATCTCTGTTATCCAGTACTCGGCATATATTAACAACGACAAAAAAGACAGCTCGTGTGCTGCTGGAAATAAGGTAGAGAAAAATAAAAGCGCAAGTTCGAGGGCTTCTAAATATTTGACCACATATACTAAAGACGCTACAAACATAGAAGAAAAAAAAACACAAAAAACAAAACGAAGACTTGGTGTTAATGAGGCTTCGAAGCGCTCATGCGGTTTTTGTAATTCGGGCGCGATGGTCCTCACAAAACGTGAAAAATGAGAGCGGCCTCGACTTTATTGCTGTACGTGTTTATACTGCTTTACTGGATAATAATGGAACAAAACAAAAAACCGCGGTTTAAGTTTCCTTAAATCTTTTATCATTTATGAGAAAAAAAAACAAAAAAGAGTAAAGTAAAACAACTGTAGCGGAAAACGTTTTCTGTGTCAACTCTCACACAAAAAAATGTTTCATGTGTTTTTGTTTTCGTTTTTCTTTGAAGTTCGTCCGAGTTCTTAGTCGTTAAACTTTTGGGAAACACTTCTGACAGGAAATGACTTGACAGCGCGGTACACCGCTTTTAATCACCGACTTTTTTTTTTCTTTATATTTTATTTGTTTATGAGCAGTGGTTCACTGCACCGTATATATTTCGTTTTGGAAAATAAAACAAAACTCGTAACCATTGCGTGACAGTTCCCAAAAAAAACACAGAAATACAAAAAAAAAGAAAGAATTAATGGTATTTAAAATATTTATTGTCACATTAAAGCCAGAAATTTCGTACAACAAACAATTTCGTTCCACATAAAAAAAAATATAATACCGCATTTACAAAAAGAAAAATGGAACGACGGAAATAGCCATTTTATCTTTATTAAATCTTCAAAGTCGTATTTTGCAACATTTTCAGAAACCCGAGACTTAAAAACAAAAATGTGGACAAGCACAGGTCTCACTTACTGTGTTCTCAGGTCTGGGGTTTTCAAGACGATGAAAGTTCACCATGCCTGCATGTTCTCTGCTCTTTTTTTTTTTTTTTTTTTCAATGTTACATGTTTGCGTGGTTTAGCTGTAACGCTTTAAAACTCGGAAAACTATTTGAACTACAAAATCTCGTTACGTGCACACTTTAAAAAAAAAAATGTTTTTGAAAGGTTTTTTGACGCCCCAAGAACACTTTCAGATCGTGAAGACCGGTTTCACACCAAAAACAATCGCCCCCTGGCGCATTAGAAAGGCAACTCGGTGATAAAAAACTCTTTCGCATAAAAAAAAAAAAAGGAGCTTAAAAGGATACCGAACCAAACATTTCAGTGTCCATAATAAGTGACGTACGATCTATCCACGAGCCATTCAGCAGCCGCCGGTGTCTGCGAGCACAAGCAACGATAGTGACGTCATAGTCCTCAGTGAAATGTATGGGCTCCGGGCAAATGGAGAATAAAGAATGAACGGAGAATCGAACCCAGGGATCCTGGGTTCAAGAAACCCAGGATCCCTGGGTTCAAAACTCAACTGGGGTTTTAGGCTTATGCACCTTGTAACACCGGACAGCTCAGTTCAGCTCAATGCCAGTATAGGGAGGTGCCAACGCTCGTTGGCTTAATGACAGTTGAGAGAGCTAGTGTAACTAGGACATAAAGCACTTCAATTGGATTCGACTACCCCACCAGCACGACAAACACCGCGTTTGTTTTGCAACACATCAAAACGTAGATTTTGTTCTGTGCTGACGCGAACAAGCTTCACCATCGTATCGCGTGTACGGAATCGACACTTGTTGGTGACCCGCGAGTGCAAGGAATGTGGGCAACTGTACAAATGTTCACGTAAAAAAACCGTAAAAAGAAAATACGGTTCGTCAGGGAGCGGTAATACTGAATTCCCACTTAATGTGGTGAATTACGGTCCTTGTAACTCATCGAAGATCACTTAATTTCTTATATGACCAAAAGTACAAGATGACGAAGCAAAAAGCGCCGTTTTCTCTTCGCCTGCAAATCAAATTGCGTAAGAATTATTTCGCCCTAATCAGAAAGTACGCTCGGAGCTTTCGTTTTCTCTTTTTTTAAGACAAGTTTAGTTGTATTCAGAATGTATGCATGCCACGTTGGACTAATGTTTCTCCGTCAGGCTATAGACCACAAACCGTCTTCGGAAAACCAAAAGCAAAATGACAACCCTTTTCAGCCATTTATAACCTATAGCATAAAAAAGAAAAAAATTACAATCTTCCAAAACAATAACCGTTGATCCCTTCGCCCCTAAGCCGACAGCGCGGTGGAAACTACCTGCAAGATGGACCAGTCAGCTGTCTGTCTTTCACCACGTGACCAAGCTCTCACCCGTACCCGTGCGCAGAGCGGGGAGATGGATGACTGGTTCGACGAGTGCGCAGATACCACCGCACTATTAGCTTATGAGTCAGCGGAGAATACAGAGAGCAGCGGACGCAATTAATCTCCCTACTGTCAGCGCCACTCGGTGGCCATAACTGTCAACTGCCCGCACCCAACATGGCGTCTTCCGCGGACGCCACTAAGTGACTCGGTCCATCCATAGTGCGGCGTACAATCTACGGGCAGACGGACGTATACGCGGGCGACGCCTCCCCATCCATAAGCATAGCTTTCAGGGAGTGGGCGGACATGTTTGAAAGGGTGCTTTCGGGTGCGCTGCACGTTCCGGCGTTCGCCCGGGGAAAACGACTCCGACTGTCTTATTATTATTATTTTTGCTTCAAAAATAACGACACGCTTTATTTTTGCGTTTCTCTTTTTTATTGAAGCAGGCGGATCGGAGTGACTCCCTCATCGACCCCAGGGGTCCGACATTTTTAAAAAGGGGTGCTCAGGCAACCTAGATGCTTTAAGTGCTCCAATATATCAATTGCTCAGATAATTGCCTCGTATTACAGGATGATCTATGACACGGTCGAACAATAAGCTGAAAAAGGAACGACAATACAGAACCGAGTGTCATGAGCTTGTTTAAAGCCGCGGCCATTGACTTCTTAGAACCGATCGAGTGGCTTATGACACCTCTTCAAATCTCTTACGACGAGAGGACACACTGGCACCACCTACCGGGTGGTAGCGAAACACTGGGCGGCCCCGTACATTTTCATTTTCTTTCGTGCATCGCTCTTTCTTCCATGGCTCGAAAAACCTTAATCAATGTTGTAAACGAACATTTATCTTAAGTTTCACGTACATCTGACCTCGCCAAATACAGCCAAACCTTCGCTCAATGAAATGCAGTTTCAGGGTCACCCCATAGATGGCTCCAGCGTGTCAGTATATTTTACTGTCCTGAGAGATTTTTAAGATGTTTCAAGGCGCTCGGTTCTAAGGAGTCGCAAGTGTGTGAGGCGTTCTTCGGCCCGTGTTTTTCCCCTTAAAATGGTCTTTTAAGCACCCCCTAAAAAGATTTTTCATGAAAAAACTACAATTTCTTCACTTTTTGTTTTTAGCGGTATAGTTTTTTAAATGCCCAGTTGCCGTCTTAGTGCGCCAGGGGGCGAAACTGGTTGAGGCAAAACCGTTCTTCAGGAGCTCAGAGTTCTCTTAGCGTAAAACAACCTTTCAAGAACGGATATCTTTTTTTATGCTCTATTTTATTTTATGGGCGCGTTTTTTTTTAGGGTTTTAGTGACTATATTAAATTTTTTCTAGCCTCCATGCCTCAAACTATTACGTAAAAGTAAAACTTACCGAATCTGATTCCAGCGCACAGTTCTGACGCGCCAAAATAACCGGCAAACGCTTTAATACTTCTTCAGCGGTATACAGATCCCAAAAAGAAGCCGACGAGACTGTAACCCACTCCGCACGCGTTAGCTCTAACCGGCTCGAACATAATTTAACGCGGCATAAAAACAAAAACAAACAAACGCAAAAGCGGGAACAACCTCAGTCAACCTCCACTAACCAATCACGCGAAAAAAACAAAAATACGAAAGAAGAAAAGCAGCTAAACAAAAACAGAAAACCGAGGAATGAGCTTCAAGTCAAGCAGCTGCCAAAACCAGACGAAGCTTAGGCGTCTGACCTCCAGAGTGCGTGCGAGCGCGGCCCAGAGAGCGAATCAACCAACGCGTACGCCGAGCAAAAAAACCAGACTCAATATCCTGTTCCCTGTCTTGTCTCCTTTTGTTTTTCCATCTTATTTTTGCGTTAGCACATGTCAGTGGATAGCCGCGTTCCACAACAAGTCGCCGGCGGGTGTCCTCGAAAAACAAAAACAAAACAAAAACTACATGGCGCCTCGGTAGCCGAGAGACATGAGCGGGATTAAAGAGCGTTTAAAAAGTTCGCCAAATCGTTCGCGCGGCGCGTTCCTGCCGCAAACAACCGCGCACCTGCACCCTCCCTTCTCTCATCTCCCTCCTCTCTCTCTCTCTCAACGATGACCCGAACACACGCACATCCGCCAGCTGCAGCTTCAAAAACGAAAAACAAAATGGCGGCAACCATCGTTCATTCGTTTGTCTGCTATCTTTGGAATGGTGTCGTGCACGCGTCTCCGTAATTAGGTATTTCGTGTCTCCATCGAGCCCCTGTCACAGTCGTACATCATACAAAGAAAAAAAAAAGACAGTGGTATTTCTTTGCAAACACGATTACAAAAGTCTCTGCGGTCACGTTTGAAGCATGACCGAATCATGCTCGCTCCCTGCATTATTCTTCGAGCATGGATCCATGCAGACCGCTTTTGTACGACCCATTCGCGACGGGACTGCTCTACAATCGAGACACACACACAAACGCCCCGGAAACCGTCCGCAGACTGTGTCTTTCGTGCCGTCTATTAGCGGTGCGGTATACCGCTGCTTTAGTTTAAAGAGCCGCCGCGAGTCATCACTTTACAAAATCTAGAGCAACAGCTTTCCCGCCAAATCCTTTAGGAGAGCCAGTCGCTGCAAAACTAAGGGGGGAGTGTCGGCGAACAATCGGGCAGAAAAGTATATGCTTAGGCCTATAAGATGCGATCTGCGCTAAAACACGTTACTAGAGAAAAAAAAAGAACTATTACTAATATTTTTTGTTCAAAAGTATTTTATGAGGTTGCTCGATTACTTAAAAAGCAACTCGCCGTCACTTAAAAAAGGGAACCGTTATTTTTCCCGATTACTTCGAATTTTGAAGGCGATATATTATTTTTTTTTCCTCGGCGGGGTGAAAACAGGTTTTTTGCTACTGTTCCTTATTGGACTACAATCGCGAAACTATACGAACTACTCACCTTGCTAACCAATCAATTTCGGTACACTTCCCTTTGGTAGGGAAACTCGATTCGGGGATTCCTTTGTAGAGACCTTTTGTATACAAATGGCACCACTAGGAAGGCGAGGAATAAATTGTAACTGTTACGAGTAATTTTAGTACTTCCAAAAGGACTCGGATTCCTCTCGTGATCACGTCCTAAAAAAATGTATTCAAACGATTACGAAATCACCCTTCGAAGTAACCGATTACGAGTAATTAAGTCTGGCAACCGAGCGTGACCTTTCACAATGTTCAGTGCCAAAAACGCGGACTGTTTATTTAGATCTGAACATATATTCAGCCTCGTTACCCGTCGAGAGTCCCTTCACTACCGACTTCAGCAGATGGCTTTCTCAAGTGCTTCGAGAAAAAAGCAGACTCTACAGATTTCCTCAGACTGGTCCCTCTTTTAATCCACTTGTCGAGTGCAAGCCAAAACTTTAAAACTGCTTAAAGAGAGAGAGTGAAATTGCGGCGAATCGTGCGAGTCAACAACGACTTCGAGGTTTCGAATTCAAGCCGAAATCCGTAGCCAAATCCCGAAGCCAGGAGCGAAAGGAGAACAACTCTCCCGAATCCCGGGCAATCCGAGTGCACGCTTTTCAATCGATGCTCCCATAATCCCTAATCCCGAGTTGGAAATCCACAAACTGCTTACGGTCTAGCTAGAGAGCGGGAGGAACTTTGTTCAAAAATAGATGCGGTTTACTTCTCCCTAGGGCATCATGTCAATTATTATTATTGCTACCAGGCGTTCGCGTATAACTGAGGGCACTGCACATTCACAGAAACCGAAAGCGCCATAATGACGTTGAAAACATGATTTGGCTAATGCAACTTCCGCAGAACCCCAGGTTTGTTAGTTCACAACATATATAAACTATAAATCGATTATGAAAAAAAAAAAAACTATATATATATATATAGAGAGAGAGTAAGAGTGCCAAGTTCCGAAGCAGGTAACCTAAAACGAGGTTAATTAGCTCTACAGACGGGCTACGAAACTAACATCTGGACATCCGAGCAGCCGCCGTTTCGCACTTGGCTCGCACAGAGTTTCGAAGTTCCATCGTCACGTCACGTGACACGACACCCCCCCCCCCCCCCCCCCCCCCCCCCCCAACACGCGAAACGGTTCCAAGACACGCTGGGGCGAAGCAATTTTAGACACCTAGCCAGTGTTTCCTTTGCGTGACAATAGTTATCGCGTGCGGATCGAAGCAGTCGAAAAATAGTTAAAAACAAACGAGCTCCGGTCTAAAAGGGTTGGGAGTTGACCGCGCCGGCATCGAATTCCAAAAGCAGACGGCGACGCCGCTCACGAAGCAGACGAGATATTTTCTGATGGCGTTCGGTTTCGCTTTCGTACACCGCCCTTCCGCGAAAAAGAGCAAGTAAGCTGCATTAGCAGGCGGCATCGACTTTCAGCCTTTGAAAACTGCAAACACGCGAGTTTCCCAGCGTTAACCCTATCCTATGTTTGGAAGCTCTCTTCGCCGCGACATACCCGACACGTCATTTTCGCTAAAAATTTCCTAACACTTGTTCGCCCGAAAGCTACGATTACTTGTTACATCCTACGGGGAAACGCACACGCAGAAAGAGAAAAGAGCGCGCATAAATCCAGTCTTTAATTCGGAGGGTGACAAGTGACGCCGCCTAGCGGGCAAAACGTGAAGTACAAAAAGGGGGACCCTACGCCTGTCCAAATGTGCTACGAAAACCGGCACAGCCTGGCGGACAAAGCACGAAACAAAGAAAGGGATTAAACATAAAGCCTTCTTCCTCCGAACAGAGCAGGCCCCGCCAAAATAGCCCGGAAATGGTCAGCTTATTCGTGGACTGTAGTCCTTTTGGCAGTCGCTGAAGAAGACAGAGTCTGTCGAACTTCCGAAAAATAATGGCGGTTGCATTGTATTTCAGTATCCCAATCTCTTCGAGAAAAACAAAACGTACCAAGTTTAGACATCGCGTTTCAAGCGGCAAATCCAACGCTAAGGCATTAGGTAGTTTTAACTTGTATTACACACTTGTGCCCACGTGAAACGCAATGACAAATCAATGGCGAATTGCGACGGTACACCTCGGTACAGGATCGTCCTGTAGCCGAGACCCATGCCGCGACTGCCGACGAAAATACGCCATTGGTTGTCGCTATGGTCACGTGAACGCTCGCGTCAGCCGATGGGAGTCAGAAACCACCCGCGAGGAAGTCCTAGCTGCTGCGGCGTTCAAACGATACGCCGCTGGAGCCCTGAACTAGGGGCCCCACCATCTTCGAATATTTCCATATTCAAATAAAAGTTTGCATCATCATCATCTCTCGGTCGTAACGTTTTTCCGTCTCACCTTCTCGCTTCACGTTTTCAAGAAGGTACCGTTGCCAAAAAACGTAATTTACTTTACAAAAAACAAAAAAGAACATAAAGAAAAGCATATGGGCAAGCTGCGAAAGAAACGTTGCCAAAAAAAAAAAAGAGCGGCGGAAGGATTTTGTTTTTGACAAGGAAATCAGTGAATGGAAGTCACCTCACGTGCTGCTTCGTTAGTAAGCGTACGACAAAAACAAACAAAACAGCAAAAAACGACAAAAACAAAAACTCTATACCAGACGTCCCACGAGTACCCCTCTACCCCAGTAGCCCGGACCAAAAAAAGAAAAAAGAAAAGCGCAACAAAGGAACAAAACGATCCAGAAATCAAGTAGAAAGGTCCCAAGCGACAACAGCTATTTGAGATCCATCGACCGCCTCGAATAGAACGAGCGTGACGCGCCGAAAACCGGCACGAAGAAAGGTTTCCAATTGCCTCGAAAAGCACAAGCTGAGGACGAAACGCACGGAAAACCAGCTTTTTTTTCCCCGAAGACAAAAAGCGGAAAGCGGAACCCGAAACAATGCGTTGCAGCGTGACTGTCTGCATGCCGCCTCTTCTTGCTCTGCCTGTTCCTTGTCGAGAACACGAGACCGTTGTACAAACAGCGGCCCGCCGCGCGCTCGCCTTCGAATCGGAGCACGGATGATGCGACCGAAACATCTCCGAGGGCGGGAGACGTGCAAGCGTCGAGCCGTTTTCTGGCGTTCATTTTTAACGGTATTCGGCGCGACGGCGTTCAGCGTGACGGTTTTCATCGTGACGGTATTTAGCGTGATGGTATTCGGCATGACAGGGTTCCGTGCGATGGCATTCGTTAGGACGGTAGTCTGCGTAACGAAATTTAGCGTGGCAGCATTAGAGGTGACGGTGTTGAGCGTGACGGTTTTCATCGTGACGGTATTTAGCGTGATGGTATTCGGCATGACAGGGTTCCGTGCGATGGCATTCGTTAGGACGGTAGTCTGCGTAACGAAATTCAGCGTGGCAGCATTAGACGTGACGGCGTTCAGCGTGACGGTAGTCGACGTGACGGTATTCGGCATGACAGGGTTCCGTGTGACTGTATTCGTTAGGACGGTAGTCCGCATAACGGTATTCAGCGCAGCGGCATTCGACGTGACGGCGTTCAGCGTGACGGTAGTCGACGTGACGGTGTTGAGCGTGACGGTATTCGTTACAATTCATTACATCTCATTCTGAATATTTGTTTATTTTCCTGTCGTAAACACCACAGATAGCTTTTGATGCCCAAGCACGAAAGTGTTTATGCGGTAGTTTTAGCAAGATTCAAAGCTCCTTGGTTTTAGCTATACACTACTCTTTGATAGCAAATAATTACCTTTTGAACGGCTTCAACGAAACACTCACGCTTCGACAAAATATTTAGAGGTGCTCTCGGTACTGCTTGTTTGTCTCGCACAATGTAAAAAAATAAAATAAATAAAAAAAAGACGTAAAGCGTGCGTTTTTGACTTTCGATCACGCTGGAGTAACAAAAAACGTCGATCTGCGTGTGAAAAGCTTAAATTCAAAATTAAAAAAAGGCGGTATATTTAAAAACAACAAGATTACTCGAACAACTATACTCCGTCGCAAAAGTAATGAAACAAGAAGTAAAATGACCCTCCACGGTAATTAATCAGTATACACATCCATCAAGTTGTTCTAACGTGTTTTCTTCCCAATGGACGTACGGTGGCGCCATATTTTCACCTAACGGCATTGGACGGTAACAATAACAGCAAAAATCGAGGACGGAAAAAAAAAAGAAAGAGCAGGTCTGAACGACTGCGATTTGACAACCACATCCGCTATCTGCTTTTGCCGACGTCAGCAGCGACGCCTGGCGACGACGCTTCTCATACCGCTTGTTTTGTCTGGTTAGCGCGTGAGAATCCGAACGAAAAAAGCAATCCCAAATATGCATTAAAAAAAGAACGAATGGGGAAGGCGGAAACGCACTCGCGTTTCAATTTTTCCATCCAAAACATCCGTCGGAGGGCACACACATATGCACCCACCCAAAGAGAAAACGTCAAGTAAAAATTTCGTTCATCTGCTCGCTGCGGTGATTTCGCATCCGTTTCCGGTGCTGTTGCAGAAAGACGTCAATTCGACGAAGTATCAATGACATGCTGCAGCGTGTAGCAATATGCAGTGCTAGACACCCTGAGAAAAAAAAAATGACAGCGATTTTCATTTTTCATGTCCCATAATGAGAGCAACGAAGTATCTGAAGTGGTATACCGTTTAAATTATCGAAGACATTAAATGTCGCACAACGTTATCGTGTCATATGACACCGTGACGTCACGTGACCGCTACGTCAAGTCACGTTATGTTACGATCCCACTTTCCGGTTGCCAGACTCCCAGCAGTGCTGGCAAGATTGGCGGCTCTCCCTGTCGACGCCAGCGCCACGCGCGGTTCCTTGCCAAGCTTTCATATAGCGTTGCGGCGAAGTTTCGTAGGCAGTAGCGTATTGAGCGACTCTGCTTGTACTAAGGACGCTTAAATACCGCAGGACCCGGCATGACGTCATGCACAGCTACGCCATCATGGAGGAAGGAAGCTTCTGGAAGCGACATGACGCTGTGGAGAGGGGCACGTCACCAACAATGAGCAAAACCAAGCGCCGCCATTGGACGAAAACGAGTTGACGCCAGGTCAGCTCCCCTTTTTCGTTCAATACCATATCTTGGGTTTGGTCATCATGTGCCTCTCCACAGCGTCATGTCGCCTCCAGAAGCTTCCTACCTATATCACGGACGCCACCATCCAAGCTTCCATCGTCTGCTCGCCGCCCGGTTGTCTGCTCCGTGCCTGCAGTCCAGCCTCACGCTGACGTCATCACTCGCGTCCAATATGTTCTTCGGGTTGGCCTTCTTCATGTGACGTCGAAGACTCGGCCTTAAGGCCTTGTTTATCTATACTCGTCTCGTCACATCAAAAATAATTTAAAAACAATAAAGGGACGTTTTGAGTATTTTTATGTGCTGCGCGAAATATAGCTAGTGATCAGAACATTTGGTTGTCAAAGGAAAAAGCGACGATTTTGGCTTTTGAAGCGTGTACGTATAGATGAAATAGCATAAGGCTAATCTAAGATGCACCTACTGATATCTTAATTCAACGCAGCAACGGAGAAATTAGTAACGTTCCGCAAGAAGATGGACTTCTTTTCACTATGGTTTTTGAGGTGAATACGAGAATGAGAGATGTCGGGAAAACGACAAACAAAAATTGTACACAGAAAAAAAAATATCGTTATAGAGATGAAAATAAGAGCTAAACACACTTTTTTTTTAATGTTTTTGGAAAGTTTTACAGCGGAGAGAAGTCGGCCGCACCACGCGGTTTCGCATTTGGCCGTCCTTCTGTCTACCCTTCTCGACCCGCACTCTGATATCCATGAATAAATAAAGTCCGCTCTCTGAGGTCATTAAAGTTAAAGGCGACGATCGAAAACGTTCCTTCTTAATTAGCAGGACCCCCCCCCCCCCTTTTTCCCTCCCCACACACAGACACACAAAAAACAAATCTTTGGTCGTACCAGCATTGATCCGAAATCCAGTCTGCGAAGCACGCAGCAGCTTGCCCTCTCAGGGAAATAAATAAAACAACAAGAAAACACCAAAGAAACTCGAAAAGCCGCCATTTTTCTTCTGATTTCCTTTACGCCGCCGCCGCCGTCTGCCTAAGAGCGAACCGTGCTCTTTCTAAAAAACGTGACTCTCCTCCCAGCACCCTGGGAACGAGGCTTAGCCGTAATTAGGTTGAAACACGCAATCGCGGCGGTCGTCTGCTTCTATATACTCTCGACTCCAGGGAGTTCTGTCTCTTTTTTTTTTTTTTTTTTTTTTTTTTTCTTTCAAGTCTTGGCATATTTAGACACCGCTGGGGAAAAAATCTAACCCGGCTCATATCGCCAATTTCCACGGAAAGGGAAAGCGCAAAAAGATTTGGAATTCGTCGTCGTCAGAGAAATCCCAGCGGCTGAAAGCTGGGTCAGATATTTTCCAAAAATGAGCGCATAAACATTCCAACTCGCGTTCCCTGGCATAGAGCAGAATTTGACGTGTATTATTATATATATATATATATTCAGCACGTTGTTTAAGTGCAAGTTTTTAGGCACGCCAGCGAAACTTGCAAATAGGAAACTCAGGTTTAAAGAGAACAAGCAAACGTTAACATTCAGACACGACGCATGAAAAACAAAATGAACCTCATATCTGCATAATCCATAATCCGACGTATGTGTTCCAACATTGCACCGTGTTAATGACATTTAATTCGTAAAAACAAGCAGCATGTGTATTTATTTTGTAACCTCAATGATACGCATAGTGCTGCAGAAGAGATAACGTCGATAAAATATACATGTCCCCGCCCGAGTATGACTCTCGACCTTTTTATGTGGGTATCGTTTTGGTGAATGCTTGGTGCCCTCGAAACAAAAACACGAGAAGACGCGGAGGTCGGTGAGGCACGCATTACACTACAAGCTGATTCCCATGCGTAGAAAATAATTCTTTCGTGAAGACAGCCTTTTTTCCAAAGGAGAAGGTGTAGACATCATCGCCCATACTGCTTTTTAGAAGCAGCAACGAAGAAAGCTGTAGTGTATACAAGTGTTATGGATGAACACTTTTGAATCACCCCGTTGCATACATCCAGGATATTATAGAACAAGCAAAACCTCACCTCCCCTTAAAAACAAATATATATATATATATATCTATGTCGTTAGTTTCCGTAACGTATATCTACACAAGCCGCTAAACCGTTTTGTCAACTCGGACGATGCAAATAAGCACAGAATCGCCTTCTTCGAATAGTTACGTGGTTTAAACGGGAATTTTCGCCCCGCAAACTTTTATCTCCCGGGAAAATAAAAAAAAAAGCCCTGCGGAGTCGCTTCCTTGCATTTCGCGAAGATCTTCGCGTTCCCATAATGTATACTTTGTTTTGCAATCAAACAATACAAGACAAAAGAAAAATAATGTAAGAATTTTTCGCGGCCAGTCCTTCGACCGCTCTAGCAATATGCATACAGTATGCATTAGCCCACGCCACATCGAAGACCGCAACAATAAGCGAACCACATCAGCAAATAATAAACAAGAAATAAAAAAATTAAAAAAAAAGCGCCGGATTTTGATAGCACGAAGACTGCAAACCCGAAATCTCAATCATCTCTCTTCCGAGTTATTTTACTTGTTTATTTATTTGTTCATTTGCGCTTTTATTTAAGTATTTACGACCAGAAAAGGACGAGCGCTGACAAACACCTGTGCCTTGTATACCCGAGAAAAACAACAAGGCGCCGATATTAATTCGACCAGCGAAGCGAGAATGGCATCGTCGCCATGCACGTTTCGTCCTTTCCTCCTTTCCCCCTTCCCCCCCCCCCCCCCCCCCCTTTTCCGATGAAGGCACTATCTTCATTGTGCGGTCTATCGGACTATGTATATAGTATACGGTGGACAGCCTGTCAAAGGTATGTCGCCGCGCCGCGGGAGGCTTACCGGAACCGGAAGACGGTAATTAGGGTTAGCGTCGATAGTGATCCGCAAAGCAAAAAAGAAAAAGAATAAAAAAAAAGCTAAAAAAAAATCCCCAGTTTTAACTATGTGAAAACCCCCGTAAAACTGGCGTGCACGTTTTTCTCTTTCATTTTTTTTTTTTGTAACATTTAGACTAATACTAGGACGAGCTTTCTCTGAAAAATGTGCTCAGTCACCACGCCATGCGTCCCCTAAGCTGCCAGTGGTCAAATATACACGCATGCAAGTGCGGCCACTGGGCACCGCCATCTTGATCCTGACGTGCATAGATGGATAATAATGCAAGTAAGGCAAAAGGTGCTAGCGAGCTGGACAAGAATAACAATAATAATCCCTGGAGAGGGGGAAGAACGACGATAAAAAAGAAACACAAATCTCCAAACACAGCTAATAAGTGACTGGTGAGCGACTGAAAAAAAATCCGCCTGGTCCTGCTATCGAACCAGGGACCTTCACTGGAAATGGAAAGGTCCCTGGTTCGATACCAGGACCAGGCGGATTTGTTACAGTCTCGTACCAGTCACCTAGCTGAATTTGGAGATTTGTGTTTGTCTCTTGTCTACCTTGTTTTTCCTCTCCAGGGATGCCTTCATCGCCTTATGCCTTCATCGCCCGCTTTGCTTGAGCGCGCTCAGGGTTGTCGGATAGGAGTAAAAAAAAAAAAAGCCATTTTCCGCTCACAGTGGCCAGACTAGCTTCTGAAAAGGGTTCGCTCGTTAATATGTACAGTGACTCGAAGTAGAGATTCTTTAAAGCATAGAATGAAAAACCAAGTTACAGTGTGACCGACCACTAACATAAACAGCACCAAGAAACAAAAGAGGGCATCCAGAGGTCTGACAAGAAGGAACCTGGTCAAACACGTTTTACGACAAGAGCAAAACAGAAAATGAAGTCTAAAAAAAAAAAAATCTTTTGACTCCAGGAAGTTGCCGACCGGTTCAACGTCATGTCGCGGCTAACTAAGGTTGACGTCGACGGCAGACGGCAGACACGTCAACGGGGTTGACGTTTTTCGAAAATCCTGCCAACAAAAACAAGACAAAAAAAAAGAATCCAGGAGAAAAAGATGGAAGGCACGTCACCTAACACGAAGGTGTCATCTCCCGACGACGTCTCGGCGATGCCGTCGCTCATATTCGCTTGGCAAACTCAACGTCGTGACATCGCGACAAAAAAAAATATGAAACATTTCACGCTAAAAACCAAACGAAACAAGATTCACACGCTTCAAATGTCTATATGCTGCTCTCAGTCGGCGGCAGTCTCGTCAATCAGAGCCCTTTCGTTACACGGTGTAGCTCGAAGTCACCGGTGTTAGTAGGATTATTATCAATGGAGTACCGAACCAGCCCTAGAAAAGGGGGGTTCTATGAAGTTCCGCTAGATGTCGCGAACATCAAAATGGCGTTCACATCGAAACGATCACTTCGTAGCGCAAATGACTGCAAACAGCCCGAAAGCAAGTAGTGCTTGCTTCTGGCAAAACAAAATAAAAGAAAAACAAAGAAACTGCAAAGCCTACAAAATAATACGCATTTTATTTTTTGTTTGTTTGTTAAGGAAAGATACGGTTAGTGGAGTGCGCCCGCCAAGTTAAGTTTTCTATATGCCGTTAATGCTAAGACGCAACCCATTTGGAAATTGGAGGGTCAAGACTGCGTACACACCCGAGTAAAATGCGAATAGGCGAAGGTGCCACGCTACCCGCTCGGTGTGCCGCACGGTGTACCGTCACACTCGCACTTTACTAGAACACGGCGGGAGGGGCGACTTGATTTACTAGTAGGGCATATTCATAGGCGCTTTTGCACACGTGCCAGATTACATCCGCCATTGCTGACCTTATCTTGAATTCCCGAGACACCGATCCACTGAAACGGCCACTAACGAGCCTCCACAAAGGCCAAGAAATGCTGAGGAGAAGGACACGGTAGAATCTAAAATGGCATTAACGTGGCCTGCTATCGTGATTGATGATGAAATGAAGTTAGCGGAATAAGATTTAAAAAAAAAAAAAAGAACAGGAGGTCGGCTATGACGGTGTTTATGCACAGCTGCTCCAAAGCGTCTATTAAATCAACCGTCATAGCACACAGCTCTCTCTCTCTCTCTCTCTCTCTCTCACACACACACACACACACACACACACACACACACACACACACACACACACACACACACACACACACACACACACACACACACACACACACACACACACACACACACACACACACACACACACACACACACACACACACACACACACACACACACACACACACACACACACACACACACACACACACACACACACACACACACACACACACACACACACACACACACACACACACACACACACACACACACACACACACACACACACACACACACACACACACACACACACACACACACACACACACACACACACACACACACACACACACACAAAGAAACACCTCGACATTAGCGCAAAACCACAAAGAAAAGAATATTCCCCCCTAGTGAGAAATAATTATTATACTAATGTCTCCCATAGACGTACGAGAACATATACGGCTAGAAATGGAGGGAGAGGGGAAGATGGCGGACGTCGGAACCGCGGTCGGAACACCGAACTCTGATCGGAACGATTGGGTCGGTCTAGACGCAAAGCTAGAGCTGCCCTTCGTCTCTCTCTATACTCGCTCTTCGAAGGCGCCCGAAAGCAGGACGCCGGCGTTCGAAAGCGTTCAAAGACTGAGGAGAGACGGGCCAGCCACATTTCGACCCTGGCGCCAACTCGCCCCTCCAAAAACACCGTCCCTCAAGTTGGAAGTTCCAACACGAGCGCGCGCGGTCCGTCTGCTATACTTTCAAAACCTCATATCTCTGCCCAATATGCCGTCGTGTTGGCATCCCCACGACGCGACGGCTGTCTTGCTTTTTTTTTTTTTTTTTCTTTTTTTGTTTCCACCCTTTTTGATTTCCATGAATACACATATAATATCTCTTCTGCTTTTCTTTCAAGTTCAGCCATTCGTCCGGTTCGACTGGGACTCGCAGGGGCCGACGAACCGGTTTTCGCTTCCCATTCCTTCCCTGCCGGTTCTTTTTACCGAATCTTTTGTAGCTTCTTTTTTCTTTTTAACTTTTTTTTTTTTTTTTCATGTACATCTCTGAGTTGTTTGCGCCCGGCCGCCGCTTTTGATTCTCCCCCGGCTGGCTGCAGTCGCCGTTGGTTCCGCCTATTATTATTATTAGGAAAGCAATCCGTCTTTCGCGCCAGTGTACATACCACTCGTCTCTCGAGTCGCGCGGCTTTTTGGTTTGTCTTGTTGACGTATACATGTTCGGAATGTTATGCTTTATTTATCGTACGCTAGTACTCGTCTCCTTCCTTTTCCATTTTTTTAAACCCTCCATCTTTCGACCGAAACGAGATGTTTACTTGGCTGTTACACAACAATAACGCGGATGTTATACTGGGACTGCGATGGCCAAATTTCATTCCTTTTTTATTTTTTTGTTTTGTTTGTGGGGGAAACATTTTTAGCATAAAATTTAAACGAGAACGTAAAGATACTGGGGCTCGATCAATCGAGATGATGGCGGTCGTATACCCATCGCCCTCTCTCTCTTTCTTTCTCCCTCTCTCCCGAAGGGCCTGCTAGGAATAATTCGCTATCTTTTACAACACCCGACGTACCCCAGGAGCCCCTAGACACGTGAAACGCGGAGTTGGGACCGAGGTTTAGGCAGCGCGCCGCCTGGACTCTCGGGGCGATGACGTCAGCGCTTTCGTCACCCAAGTCCCATCGGCAAGCTCCGCGTACTTGCCGCCAAAACTTTTGGTTTGACGAGTCTATACTCGTGTTCACAGCCATAAACCGTAACAAAAAAAAAAAACGGTTTTTTGCTGCGCATTCTTAATTTTCCATTTAGGGAGAGAATGAATACAAATAAATGTAGGCGCATTTTAGATTGGATATATATATATTGGATATATGCATATATATATATATATATATATATATATATATATATATATATATATTATTATCAAGAAATACACGCTTCAAACGCCAAAAGCATCAGCTGTTCCTCCGACAACCAAATCCCGTGAAAGAAGCATATACTTGGCGCGGCGCAAGAACGATTCGCAAAATTTCCTTTTTTTTTCTTTTTTTTCTTGAGGTAAAAACCCCTTAAAAAAAAACGTCGCTCCTATTTTTCCTTTTTTCTTCCCAAGAAACCGTATTTTACGCCATCGTTGTTGCCATCCTGGCGAGATCAGCAGCGTATATACACACTTCGGTCTGTATATACGCTTTCGGGTCCTCGCCGCTGCAAAAGCTGTCCGCTGACGTCCAGGTTTCCCGAGACACGGTCTGCAGAGTGTCGTTTTTGTACGATGTATACTATGCCCGAGTCCCACTAGAGCGACAAACAGAAACGATTGACAGCCGCGGTATAGCACAGAGCGCGCTCTGTGCTACCAGATCCTCGCGCTCCAAATCTGCGACCGGGCGCACTATTGCTCCGTCGTCGAACTGCCAGGTTGTGAGCATAGAGGAGGTTATGGTACAAACTTCGGGCGCGCTCTTCACCTGTTTGAGGCTCGACGGCTGTCGGTCGTTTCTGTTTGTCGCTCTAGTGGGACTCGGGCATAGTATACATCGTACAAAAACGACAGTGTGCAGACCGTGTTTCTTCCTCGTGTAACGAAGGCCCCGTTACATTGGTCGCACACAACAATAAAATGTCTCCAAAGGTGTTGGAAGCCCAACACACGTGTACGAAGCCCACATGCTCTCCGAGGCGTGACAGCAACTACTACTTCTGTCACCATCTCGTCTGCCCAGAACACCGCATCTTTTGTACGATGTGGGAACGGTGTGGCTACGGCTTTATAGAGTGAATAGTCGGTGATATGGGCTAAGGAACGCGCGACCACCTTTCGGGGACAATCCGCGGAATAAAACCTTTTCAAAGGAAATATTAAAATTCTAATTTATTTTCGTACTGTATGATCCCCGGGCAATTACAGTCCTCCTCGAGAACGTTACAATGCTTTTTGTCGAGAAAAGCAGAAATTAACAATTCTGTGAATAAAACCCATAAAAATCAATGCAAAAAAACAAAACAAATGTAGAGCCCTTGATTAGATATTATACGCGTCCAAACATTTTAATTATTGCTCAATGATATTTTATGACTTTCACATAAAATATTCTCGTGGAACATTGCAATGGTTTGTCGTTGTTCAGGTGAAATTCCCATTTTAGTGCATCTAGCTGAGAAGCGCCGAGAGAGGGCGCAAGGTGTTGATGTTCGAGAAAGTTGGAGATGCCCAGCAGATGCTCCACCTCGGGAGCAAGCTTTCAGTCTTTGTCTTTAATAACATTTCCACGCATGCGCATCCAAAGCCCGGCAAAAGGCAACGAGCGCATGCTCGAGACGACGCGTCAAGCTCGGCTCTTAACCTTGAGCGACCGTACAAAATCCCCCCCGGGCCAAAAAAAAAGCTTTTCTTGTTTTTTGCAAAAATAATTTATGTGTCGCTGGACTCAATCTCCACTCCACTGTAGCGCTAGTGGTCCGAACTGCAGATGCCCAAGTTTCAGCACTAACCGTTATTTTATTTAAAAGTAATAACTGATTCGTTTTTTTTAATCTTCAGTGGTAAAATGGCGGCCGACAGAGCTCTCGAATACATGGAGCTCTATATGGCAGCCTCTAACGAAAACGGGCGAAAATTTGCCCCCTTTTCCCTAGAGAAAATTTCAAAAAATCCCTTATAAGGTAACGGTTAGGGCTGAAACTTCGGCAGCCATGGTTCGGACCGCTAGCGCCACATTTGGTCAGAGAGCGAAGGTCGGTTCACACAGGGGCATTTTTCCACGTTACGTTACGACCGCTTAAGTCACGAATAACCGGGACGTCCGTGCTTCGAATCAAGCGCTGCGACATGTTCAAGGAGTAGCTTTGCACGCGACATAAGAAACCTCGAATGTCCCGGCAAACTCCTCATGTAACCTAAGAACTCATAAGCAAACGCCCCTGTGTGAACCAACCTCGAGCGTTCGGCGATGCATAGTTAAAAAAACTGTAAAATGTTTTGAGTGGAGACACGCTGTAGATACGCTGCTGACAGCGCACACCACTGAAATGACGCTTTCGCAGCTCTCTGATTGGCTCACCGGGGCGGAGAGCGTACAATGACGCAACCCGTTCCCGACCCACGATTGGCCCCAAAAAGGGACACGCATAGCTTCTGCAGCGGTCAGGGCCCCTCTTTGAGAACTCAATGACTCTGTGCGAGCCGCCCGACTCAAAAAGGCGGCAGCAACCGCGGGAAAAAAAACAACAATATAACGAGCGTTTACGTAACCGTCGAAAGGAAGTCAAGCGGGGTCATTCCTCGTTGGTACACACTCAACGATGACCGATAAGCACGCACTCACTACGCGACAGCTTCGTTAAAAAGAAGTGAAAAAAAAATACAAACGAAGAGCGTCGGTGTCATTGCCGAACCCACACCGCTTACGGCATCTCAATCACACGGTTCCTAAACAAGCAGCCAATTTGTTTTCTCACTATCCGTTTTTATCTTTATCTTTGCGACAAAAAAAAAAAAAAAAAAAAAGATGGCTGCGGACAGAGCTTTTGACAACCAATGAACCATCGTCATTTTGTGGGTAATAAAACAAAACAAAAAAGCGAGTAAAAATAGTCCCACCGGGGGGGTAAGAACAACGGGAAGGAAGGCAAACACGGGGTAGAGCGGACGCATAAAAGAGCCGGACGAGATCATCGATCACCCTTAACAAAAGTCGCATGTCATCCCGAAATTCGTGTGACGTAAGCAGGCGCTCGTGTATAGGCATGCGTGCGCGCGGCCGTCAAACGAGCGGACAAAAACGGCCTTCTTCGCTCAAGGCAGAGCTTTAAGCGTGACCGTCTGCTTCCTAAATGTAATGCGTCTGTGTAGAGCCATAGACTCACCGACGAACCCAAGAAATGGCAGGGTGTGGCGAGAGTCCCCCAGCAACTCATTATCGGTCCGCAGCCAATCAGGTTCCAGCATCGGCCGATAAGAACGTCGAAGGACCAATCGGGAAGCGAGAGGAATGAACGCTATAAACTGTACTTTCTGCGTTTTCAAATCGTATTAGATGTTAAAAAAAAAGGCTTAGGGCGTGGTTTATTATGGCTATGCCTCTTGCATCGTGATAGATGGACGGATAACGGCTGGACCCTTTATAACGAGCGGTAGCTTGCGCCACCTACCCTCCAAACAATACAAAAATCTGATTTCCCCTTTCCCTTTTTAAGCCATTGCGTTTGTGTTGCCTAGACGGAGTTGGCCGACTTCTACAAATAAATAAACAAAAAAATATAATAAATAACTTTTTTTTTTTTTTTTTTTTGAGGGGGGGGGGTGTATATTTATGAATTAACCTGTTTTACAATTTAGAGATTAATGACTAATGTTTAGACCATAGAACAGTTAGCCTAAATAGGCTTTTAATAACGTATACAGTATGTAGTTTATTGAGATACCTCACCCTCCCTCCTCTAGGCGTTGCCAGCTCGTTCTTTTATCTCACGCGCATGCGCATTAGAGACTTCGAAAAAGAAACTTCCGTCGAACTTTTGTCCAACTTCCGAGTTGAACATCTGAAAAAGTTGAACCTGGGAACCTCGTTCAGGGTATCCATACTTTTAAAAAAAACATTGAAAATCTAAAAAAAAAAACAAAAAAAAACGGCGATCGGTTGCTTGGTGGCGCTCCCTGTGTTCTACGACACCCCGCGAAAAAACATGTTGGAAAAACTAAAATTGGAAGGAATGTTTGTTTTGCTTCTTTTTTATGTGTGCGTGAGTCGTCTTTAAATGCGTATACCCATCAATTCCCCCCCGAGACGCAGTTCTTATCTCACAGCCTCCCGCCCGATCCGCAAGAACTGATCCCAGAAAGATATATCTGCGTCGGGTATGTGCTCTAGACGCAGCCAAGAGTTCGAGAGTTGCCATTTCACGTCCGGCATATGTCCCACCATCTGCCGCAGAAATGTTACTTTACATTTCTTCTAGCTTTCGGGACGGTTGCGGTCGCCGGGTCACCCGAGATCGGGGTCTCTGATATTTTCGGGTGGAGAAAAAAAAAGAAACAAGAGCAAGAAACACGCTTGTCACAGATCTATAGCGAGTATGCGACAAGCGGGGGAACCGCGTGATCTGCGACTTGTCCTTTTAAACCAGACCTGCATGTACACTCTGAAAAAAATCTGGTCGTAAAAGAACATCTTAGGGGTTCTTCAACTTGTCGATATTTTGCACGTTACAAAGTTATTTTAAGCGCAGGGTTCTTCGTTAAAAACCAAAAAAAGGGTTCTTTTTGAGCTCCTTATTTTTCATGAGAAAGAGTTCATCATCGCTTAGTTGCCTTTCTAGTGCGCCAGGGGGCAATAGTGGTTGAGGCGAAACCGTTCTTCACGAGCTGAACGAGTTCTTGTGGCGTCAAAAAACTTTTGAAAAACTTTTTTTTTCTTTTAGAGTATGTAGAGGCGCGTGAAAGTTTCATATAGGGGGCGCACTGTGCGCACGTCCAATCCAGAGCCGTATATATAGAGAGGGGTTGGCCATTCATTGGGAAGTATAGGAGACAAATGAGGAGGCGCCATTGGCCGAAAGTGGGCTGGGCGTGTTCCAGGGCGTCTTCCCAAATTCGAACGTGGCCAACCAGAAGCCGGAAATAGTACCCTGGCGGTGGTCGCGAGAAACGAAATTAGTAAGTGCGTCGGAGTAACTCTCGGTGACTGAATATGTCGTGCACGTGATGTTTCAACCGCGCGTTCATCCGAAATCATGGTGGAAGAGCGCGACTAGCAGAACGATCGACATAATCTGTACGCCAAACGCCGGGAATCTGCCCTCCGAGCGGTCACACTCTGTCCGAGCAAAACAGAGTTACCGCGGCTCACTCGTTTCTTATATCTTTCCGCATAATCATAACCGAAACATCACGTGCACCCTATTTTCGACCACGAAGGAGTTAGTACATTTAACCCTCACGATCTTATTAAAACTGCTTCTCGCTACCACCGCTAGGGGGATTCTTTTCGGCTTCTGGTTGGCCAAGAGAGCATGCCAAGCCTGGTGTACGCCCTGGCACTGCCCAATTCTCCCATTGACCACACTCTCCCTACACACGGCTCTGGTCCAACCGTGCCACAAGCTCTACTCTCTTCACACATGAACACAAAACACATTCAAAACGCTATACATTTTACACCTGTCTACCAGGTCACGATTAAGGCATTCGACGTTTATTCGCTAGGACGACGCAATTCGCTAGAACGACGTTAGGATTTACTAGGGCGACGCAATTACGTAGGACGACGTTTACTCGCTAGGACGACGCTATGATTCGACGTTTATTCGCTAGGACTTACGGATCGGACGCTGTCACTTCGTCGAACGCAATTCCATTGAACGCCATTTCATGTAAGAAGTGAACATTCACTAACTGCCGCATCAGTGGCCAAAGTTTCATCAAACGAGAGAATGTGTCACAAAGGGCCACCTCAACAAACTTTATTTCGTGGATAACGCGGAAGTGTCATCAAAGACATTGCCATCGAACGCCGCTTCGTCGAGAAAACTGGACATTTTATCCAAACCATGGATAAAAATTAACATTCGGTCAAACTTCGTATCATCGAACGTCCTTTTATCGAATGCCGTTTCACCGAATGCACGCGTATAGCTTACTGAATAGTTATTTTCATTTTTTTCGACCACGCTCATGCAGCTGATTGCTTCACGCCCTTTAAATATCTCCAAATGGCGTGTTCACACAGACCGTATTTTTAATGGAACACTGAACGAAGTACGGAAAGCGCGCTTGCAGTTTCGCAAACAACTTGACAACGGCGCCAAACGCCAACGGCACGGGAGCGAACGTCCCGATGTCGCAAATCCAGCCACCCACTTGACAGTAAAGAATTATAAATGTGCACGCAAACAAAAAAAAAAAAAAAAACGGAAGCGAAAGCACCGAACGCGCTGATCGTAAATACAAAATGTAAGAGGTGAGCCGTAGACTCGAAAAAGGGCTTCTTTTAAATATTCACGCCACCGGCGCGTGCGCGTTGCCGGGGAGTTGTGTACGTTCACGCGGCGCGAAGCAATACATCCTAGAAAACAAGGCCTCCCTTCCACTCCCCCCCCCCCCCCCTTTTTTTCCCCCAAAGACGTCATCAGTAGTGCACCCCCACAGCGCGTCTCGCAGCTCCTCACCCCACAAACTCGAGACTAGCACACGTCGTCGTTAAGACAGGCGCTTGGGGAAGGGCGGGGACCCACTCACGATGACGTCACGGGCAGGCCTGCTCTTCTAGGTGGTATTGCCCGAAGCCGTGGCCAAACTGCTCGCTGGCAGCACCGGAAGAATCCTTGACGCCGAAACTACGTACACTCCGCCTCACCTCGACTTGGCCAAAAGGGGCGAAGGCTGCGGTTCCAGTGAGCCAATTAGCGCGTCGGAAGGAGACACGTGACAATGCTCCCTCTCCCACTTAGTTTCGATCGAGCGGTGCTGTGGAAGCCATATGGGCGAAAGAGAGGAAACCCGCTTTTGTACGAATTCCGACTGACGGGCTAATCTCCGAAGGGGACCAAAACGGCGTTTTGACGCACAAAAGAGGGTAAGGAGGGAGTTCCTCCTTCCCCTCTTCTCCCCCTGCATCGGTTACTTTCGCACCTTTACTAAGGGCCGTCACGTGCTTCGCCTCCATCGCTCTGATTCGCTACCCAGGTTTGCAGCCTTCGCCGTCTGCCAAGTTACGGTGAAGCGAAGTATACAACGCCAGCGGGACAGTCGTCAAGGGCGCGCACGATTAGTTCTCACTCGCGCAGCGACCATACAAACAAAACGAAAAGAAACAAAAATAATAAACTGTCACGAGGAAACTGTCGAAAACGAGCGTCACCGCGACACTCTGGCGGAAGCAGAGGCACCCTTGCAGGCATGCCTCTGGCACGCAGTCATAATGGCGTCGCCGACTCACACCGCATTTTCCGAGGCATAGTAGCAGTCGGCGACGCAACAAACCGGAGCCAACCGAAATTGTCCGTAAAGCCGCAGGCCACATCGCTTACACAACGCGTGCAAAAAGACACGGTGTTGTTGCTACGCGAACACAGGATTAGAGAGTCTTAGGGAACCGTTTTTGCACATCCGATACGTATGCAATGGGCACTCCGGTACAAAGTGTGCATGTGCTACCGCAGAAAATTCGCACATGCGCAATTCGTACCGTACGGGACGGGCGAAAACAGTTCCCTAAAACTCTCTAACCCACCTGACCGATACCTTTATCCACCGCTCGTTTTCGCTTCATACATAGTTTTAGAACAGGGGGCCCCAAACGCTTCGCGTCCCTCGTGTAGCTCGGGCCGGCGCATTGCGCATGCGCAGAAGCATCGCGTCTGCGCAGACCGATGCCCCGAGCTGCTCGGGGGTACCCAAAGTGTTTTGGGAGGGGACCCCCTATACTAGAACACTACAAACATCTCCATTCCTGCCGAACCCACAAAACACTAACGCCCGCTATCTGCCACGTCATCGCACAACCCCGCACAGAACCGCAGCGACCACACAAGGGGGCGCAGTGTGTGTACCACCGACCTCGACACCGCTCCCACGCAACAATAAACAGCGAACGTTTCAAACCAAAACTATACATAAAAAAAAAACGAATCGCAAACAAACAAAAAAGAAAAAAAAAAACCTAATCCACCAGCGACAACCCCACCAACAGATTCAAACGAGGATTACGATATCATACGCGAGCGCCCTCGCGTCGAACAATACAAGATCCGTTGGGCAACGCATCCGAGTCCAGTAGTCCAGCATTCAAAAGCAACCGCGCGATAACAACCAAGGCGCCGGGCCAACAACACTTTGATGGTCCGATGACACCGTTACGTAGTGGCCCTAGCCATCCCCCCCCCCCCCCCCCCCCCTACCCCCTAAGCTGACCGTGCGCTGGAAGCTACGCGCTCGAGCTTCCACCGTACTGTCCGCTGGGGGGAGGGGAGCGGGGGGGGTAAACGGCCTCCTCACCCGTATACAACACTTCAGAGCGCAAGGAGGATTAGTCACACACAAAAAGACTCGCACTAGATTACGCCTCGGGCTCGTGCAACGTTCCGTAATTATACATCCTCCACACCGGAACCTCTTTGTTCGCCAGAAAGAGAGCACGAGCTAACACCACGCGCGCCACACGGCGTCGTGGCAAAGGAGATACGAAAACTATTATATTTTTTTTTCTCCTTCCCTCCCCAGAAGAGACCCACCACAATGGTTCTCCTTGCGTAGAGCGTATTTAGTCGAGGAAGGAGACTTCATTGCGATCTTGTTAGCGTCCCACCACTTCACCCTGTAAGAACGGACCGACAGCCGCGGCGATGGCAAGCCGCAAAGCCGTCGTATCTCGCGGCGCGTCCCCCTCCCGAAAAGGTCACATGACACACGCGACACACATTCGATTGGCCTCCGACCACTCGTAGCGTCCGGCGCGGTTCATCCTAACATGAAACCTGAAACGGAATATAAGTTGTCTCTGTTGTTTTTTGTTCACTTCTATTGCTTTGTACTTGTTTGTTGTTGATGATGATGATTATGGTGTTGGTTTGTTTGGAAGAGAGACTAGCGGCGCCGCGGTTGTTGACCCAGATGTGCTCTCAGCTCTAGTGGCAGTGGTTACTAAAGAGCCCGGCTGACCATTGTCTGCTGTCCGCCCAGCGGTAGAGCCGCGCGAGTTTTTTTTGTAACGCGCTTTTGTGAAGGGATCGCTCCAACCGGACGCTGCTTTGTTTGGGGCTCCATTTTTCTTTTTTCTTTAGTTTTTATATTTTCCTTAATAGTGGTAATGGGTGTCCGGGCTGTTATCGGTGCGTGCTAGTTAGTTTAAAGAAAAAAAAAAGAAAAGAAGAGGGTTATTACGATAACTTCCTCGCTCACACACGACGGAGTCTCAAGCGGTTTCTTAGCCCAGTTGCGGTGTTGCAAAATTCAACACGCTGCACGGAGTAAGTTTTTAGGATAGTTTGGTTGTCAGAAGAAAAAAAAAAAAAAAGATTCTTGCTGCGTTCGAAAGATGTGCGTTCCGATAAGACAACGCACAAAATTTCCGCCGAAATCGTTGCGCTGATTTATCGCTGAAATGCGATAGCATTTTTGCACCCGTCCTGTGAACGTTTCTTCATTAAACCTCTTAAAAACTGCCGCAAATATTCTAGGATTTTTTTTTTCATAAACGTTTACAAAATCATGCATCCTATTTCTAACAAATTTACATAACTGCCTGCTTCCAGCGGCCGGGCCTCCCGCGACCAAACTACGGGTTTTGATGAAACATTCCTGCGTGTCTCAAGCCTCCTCTCTTACCGTATGCAAACAAACATAATAATGTCTACCGTTCAGAGCTAATGCGTATACCGCATTAGCTCTGAATTTGGTGCGCAACCCCGTGTACGTATAATTTCATCGAAGTATAACAGGTGCGTGCTGCCTGCGTCCATGGTTATTACCACGGTCGCGTAAAAATTCGTACGAATCCATCGCAAATCCTGTCGCACTTAAAAATTTTCCACAGTACACCTAAAACTGCCCGCGAATAGTTGCCAAAAACAAAAAAAAAAACAAAAACAAAAAAGACGTTTTCTGTTCAGCAGAACTAAAAATGCACAACTCTATTCCATATTCTCTTTTTTTGCTAGCGCGCTTTGCACGAGATATGGAGCCAAAGCTTAAAATATGGAGCCAAAGCTTAAGGTATGGAGCCAAAGTTAAAGACTTTGTTACTTCTTTTTGTATTCTGGGGATACAAAGGGAGCTAACGAAGTAATAATAATAATAATAACAAAAAACACACAGCCGTGGACTGTTACGAAAGTACATTAAACAATACTCAAAAAGCTCCCACTCCATTCAGAGCCGTAGATACAGACGCGAAGTGACATTCGTGAGAAGAGCAATCGCATATATTATTCCACGAGGTTCAGAAAACGCCCTGCTCCAAATAGAAAAAAAAAAGGCAATCAAGGGTAGCGCCGATAAGGGCTAGAAATAACCCAATAAGCTGACACACATCGTATTAACACTAGAGCAAACGTATGTGCGTCTCTGCGTTCGTGTGTGTGTAATCTCGATTAAATCATGTCACCGTCTTCGGCTATACAGTACTTCGGCTTAGCAGCGCTACAGTTAGATCCGTAGTCGGAGCCGTAACTGAAGCCAGAGCCGGACGACTTCACTTCAACAGAACTCCCCCCCCCCCCCCCCCCCCCTTCCCCTCCAAAACGAAGCCGAACTTCACCGTTATTCGAAATGCACACGACACATACGCGCGCACACACACAGGCGGACCTCATTTGCATGAAACACGGAAATCCACTCTTCAAGCTTTGTCGCAGACTGTACCTCTCCTCTCCATCGAATTCCCTTTCCCTCTTTCTTCCTCCCTCCCGTTCCAGTTCGAAAAACGAATGAACCCGAGGATCTTATATTTCTTATACCCGCATCAATTTGTGCGTCGCGTCTTTTTTTTTTTTTTTTTTCTTGTTTTATTCGATTGAGAGAGATTGTTGTTGCTAAGTCGGACAGGTTATATGCAAATTTGCAACATCAACCTGAAACGGAAGCGAGTATAGGGTACCTTTAGGACCCATTCGCTCGATGTTTGTTTGCGAATACTTTACTTGTTCTTTTTATTTTTATTTTCACCGGCGGTCCGATTCGAATATGATGCCCGGCGTTGCGCAAATACAGTATATTTCGATTTGTTACTCAATTCATCGATCACCGCATGCAAATGTACGCGCACGTCTACTGCTTGTTGTTGGGTACATCGCAAACCTGCACAGCGGGTTTCCCTTCGCTAATATATTAATCTCCCCGTCAAAAAAAAAAAAAAAGAAAAAAAGAAAATCATATATATATATATATATATTGCGCGAGGCGTTGGATTTGATGCGAAGACACCACACCCAATTAATTGGTTTGCTACAAAAATCGTGTATTTACTGATAAAAAAAAAAGACCTGCAAAGGGTACATATGCCAAGATAAAAATGACGTCAGAGATTTTCTTTTTTAAACAAACCCGGAATTACGTTTATTTTTGGTCGGTGTTTCGGTGGTCGTGAAATGCACGTCTAATTAATTACAGTAGGGCGAGTTGGTTTTGCGTATTGGAGAAAGTAAAAACAGCGCGAACAAGATGAAGGACAACAGGACACGTAGAAGTTAGAACACAGTCATCCTGGGGGAGGGTATAGACAGCAAACAACGAAGGAGATTGCCGAGTGCACCCTCGATCGCTCTGTTTGATAAAGAACTGGCGTTTCTAGGGGCGCGTGTATGACAGTCATAGTGCACGAAAAGGCGATAAGAATTGCATCCTGTTTATTCGTGGCGATTGTTTTTGCGTTGCTTTCCAATAAAGTTCAGTTGAGAGTCAGCGCTGCCTGTCTGGGTACGTCTCCTTTTGTCCTTCGTTTTGTTCGCGCTGGTGTTTTTTTTTAATTTCTTTATGAATTTTATTGTACTTTTAACGAAAATATTAGTAAGAAAATTATTACTGAGGAAACAAGATATTGCTTCAAAAAATTGACACTACTGTCGGGACCGGTTATAACGAAGTCGGTTATAACGAAATAGTGGATATAGCGAAGTGATTTCCGATTCTTGTTGACTTCGTTCAAACCGAAGTCGGTTATAACGAAATAGCGGATATAGGGAAGTGATTTCCGATTCCCGATTACTTTGTTATAACCGGTCTGAACAGTTTTTTCGAACGGAAACAAATATCCAATTATAACACTTTTTTTTTTTTTTCGTAGGCGATTGTTTTTAGGTGAGGTTTTCTGTAAACATTTAGGCACGCAAAAAATGCTTTGACAGGAGCTCTCAGACACGCGCAGTACGGAGATTTCTTAGCAATAGACCGGATGGATGCGTTCAATCTTTCGATGGATGCACGCGATCGTCCAATCGAGCGAGGGCTCGCGCCACCTAGTGCTTCTTTTTTCCCTTTTCACGATAGTTAACAGAATTCCTAACAAATCGTTCATCCTCTCACAGAATGTGGATGTATATGAACATGAAAGGTAATTTAGTTACTTGAAGAGACGAGGTAATTTAGATTGCGAGAGGACGGGTTATATTTAATCGCGCGATTAATCGATCTATTCAAATATTTCAAACGATATAATTGCTGTCTCTTCCCCACTAAAAACAGTAATTGTTTCGGGTGTACTTTGACAAACAAAAGTCCATCTACACACCAGTCTTGTACACGTTAACAAAAAAAAAAAAAGAAAGTGATCAATAACAATTATTTATGGTTAAAGAATATTTAAACGAATGACTTCATTACTCGAGAAGAAAGGTTATTGGTCGTTACTTGAAAAAGATAACCTTTACCTTTCTGGTTACTTTAGATTATCAAATATATATAGAACTATGAAATACGAAAATAAAGATGATTATTATTACTACCTATCTTCTCAGTCCACCAATGTTGGCAGACCACCTTCTGTCAGAAGCTTGGTTCGAGGATTACGTCGTAGGAAACTTGTACAAAGGGCGCCGCCATTAGAAAGGTGAGCTAAAATAATAACCGTTACAAGTAACGTAAGTTCTTTTTTTTTTTCACAAAAGGGATTAAATTACTGTCGTCATTACTTCCTAATAAATTTATTGAAACGATCACAAAAATTACTTCCAAAGAGTTATCGACTAAAAATAATTTGATTACTTGTTGTCATAAGTACCGTAGACAAGTCTGATACACGCACTCATCTCGACTGCCTGTTGTTTACACCAATAAACAAAAAATAAATAAAAAAAAACTTGCCTATGTCTTCTAAATAAACAATTTAAAGGACGCAATGTGCCGCTCTCCTTTACCCCCGCTTGTCACTAAAGGCATCGCGGAAGAAAATGGCAAAGCTATTGTGACCCCGCGTGTCTGAAACTGTCAGTGGCTGATGCAAGGAAGGGCCTTACCCTGAATCACTTCGAATGTGTTCAATCGCGAAACCAAAGCAATTTCACCACGTCTGCTTGGAAGGCTCAAGCAAGACTGAATTTCAAATTCGTGTGCGTCGAAACAGACGTGTTTCACGGTTTGTCTGCTTTCAATTCAGGTAAAAAAAAAAAAAAAAGTCAGAGATTGCGAGATAAGCATTTCTTTTTTCGTAATCAAGTCCCACATCTCCAAAAAAAAAAAAAAGGGGGCTTGACAGCGGTGACGCCACGACCCTGGTAAAATAAATATAAATAAAATAGAATACGCCGGGGAAGCAGATTAACTACGCTCGTCAATGATCACCAGACAGCCACGAAAAGACAAAAAGGAGAAAAGAAACGAACAAATCAAGGAGTGCAAGATAAAAAAGAAAAGAAAACACCAAGGCAGCATCGTCGTCCTGAATACATGCAAATTCAAGGACACTCTTGTCGGATCCCTCAAAAGGCCGCGACAACGGGCGACACTGAGTACAGCCGAACAAAAGGCGAAGAAACAGCGGCGGGAACAACGAACAAAGAAACAAAAGGGATCACACTGTCTCCGGCGCCGAGGCATAATCAAGACGACACAGAGCGTTAAGAACGCGGGAAATCGATCTCCCCTCAGTTTTATGCGTTATGAAAAGCTGTCAGATAATAATACAGAGCCTGCTCGGAGCAGCGTAGCGGCCGAGTCCGCTCTCTCTAGAAAACGCGCTCCTTCCTTTACATTTTTTTTTTCTTGTTTGCCAGACTTAACGCCAACGTATTGCCTATTTACTGGCGAAAGGTATACTCGACGCGAGTGGCGCGAATCACTTTCGACGTGATTGAAAGCGGAGCAATTCTTTTCGTTGCAAGCTGTGCGCTTGAAAGCGCGTAGATTGAGGTAGCAGACGACGTTGTTAAGGTAGCAGACGACGTTGTCAAGGTAGCAGGCGGCGTAACCTAGCTGCCCGGAACGCGTCTGCGACTCGAATGAGGCCCCTCGATTTCCGCCTGGTGACGTCATGTTGTCGCCTGTCGCGATCCTGGCGGCGTCCCAGCGGCGGTGGTGAATCTGGCAGACGCCTGGTCCGGTACAGATCGCTCTCCAGTTTGACAGGCCACGGAAGCATCGGCAGCCAGGAGTTGGGACGCCACCATGACAGCGAGCGACACTCGCGTTCGGTCGTGCTTTTCTTTTTTTGCCGACATTTTTACGACCAACCGCCAGGATCGCGACATCCGGCGACACGGCAGTGCGGCTACTGTGACGCCATTTGTTTTGATTTCGGGACCACTTCTGGTGTACGGGCGGGATAGGAAGCTGAACAGCAGCAGACGACATGAATAAAATGGCAGACGGCGCAGATAAAATAGCGAAGAACATTGTTCAAGTAACCGACGGTGAAGTTAAAATAGCAGATGACGTTGTTAAAGTAGCAGACGGTGTAGCTAATGTTCCGGTCCACGTTGCTAAAGTAACAAACTACGCTGCTAGGGCAGTAGACGACTTTAATAAAGCCGCAGACCACGTAGCTAAAAGTAGCAGACGACGTATAGCTAAAGTGGCATGCGGCGCAGCTGAGGGAGCAGACGATGTAGCTAAAGTAGCAGACGGCGCAACTAAAGGTAGCAGACAACGCAACTAAAGTAGCAGGCGATGTATCAGACCAGTTCAATATGACGTTGTTTGACTTAATGACCACCAATTCGATTTAACGTGCAAACCAAGCCTTTCAGTAGGGTAGGCTTGGCGGTATCTGGCGGGGATGGCTTGCAGGATAGGAAAATCAGGTAGCCGGGATTGTCGCAACGGCAGAGGAATGAACTCGGTAGTTAATTTACGACATCAACGGAATTTGTGTGGTTTCGACTTCGCGGCTAGCTTTTCCCATGGGAATGCTACTCAGGAAAGTTAGAAATGTGTAGAAAGAGATAGTCCACAAATTATATAGTGCTGAAAAAAAGTATAGGCTACGCAATTATCTTAATTGCCGGACTGGGGAGGGTCTCAAAACTAAGAAATAGAAAAAAAAAACAAAAAAAACAGTGAGTGTGCAGGCGAGCTGGTGATAATTAATCATAATGTAGCACTCGTGCTGCGGAAAAATTAAGAAACTTTCAAGTCGATCTCCTACTGTTGTATTTTCCTTCGACTTGAAAGTTTCTTAAAAGTGTTTCGCACCCCAGCCCCAAACGCATACTTGCGCGGTATTCATTACAAGTAATCAAATTACACGTAATCGATTCGTTTTGATTACTTTTGGAAGTACTCAAATTATACGTAACCGTCACTTTCAGCGATGCGATTGACCCAAGTCATTTTGCACCACGTTTTCAAGAAGCCAAAAGTCAAGTAGGGGGCACTACCAAGTACTTCAGAGCACAAGCACACGCTTCATTTTTATTCATACCATTGTGAATATTATATGTTAAGAATTGTGTGGTGGCCTATCCAACTAAAAAATGTGCCTGCTTTGCCTCTAAAACTTCTGTGTAAAGGCAGGCGTGATTTTCTTGAACGCAGAACTAGCTGTCTAGTTGCACGTAAAAGCACTGGGAAGGGCAACAAGATGCTGGTCGATGAAGGACTGCTTTGAATGGTCGTTTTGGGTACAAAACAAAATGTAAACCGAACAGTATAATCCAGTAATATGTTGGAATAATGTTGAGCAGACAAATTGATGTTTCATTCAAGTTCTCAAAATTGTAATAAAAAAAAAGTTCTTAATTTAAATTTAAAAAGAGAAATACTTGTGATTATTAAATTGTGAAAATTAATGACATATTGTATGTAAAACCTCGTAATAGCAGACATCGGCATGAGAACGATAAGTAGGCTTTCTTAAGTTGTTCCGCTATTCCAGAGCTTCCGTCTACTGCTTCACCTAATTTAGTTTTAGTCTATTCTATTGACGGACCTCAAAACGGATGAAATATATATAAAGGTGACAACTAAAAAAATTATTTTTTTCCGATTTCTTCAAGCATGTGTAACATCAAGCAGCCTCGCATGTTTACTTGCTCTCCTATAAAATGGAGGTCATATAAAAATAAACTTACGCAGAGATCAAGTCGTCTGGTTCTTGCGCAGCAGCTGCGATGACGTCGGAACGAAGCCGAGCTCTTATTGGCTGATTGAGAAAAGAGTAGGTAGACCTCAAAGCATCTAACATTAAGATCTGCTTACTACTTTTTTTTTTTTTTTTTTCAATCAGCCAATAAGAACTCCGCGTCGTTCTGACGTCACCACAACTCCTGCGCACGAAGCAGACGACTTCCTGTCCGCACTGAGCAGTTCACATAAGTTTCGTGCGAGTACCCTCGTGAAATCACCAATTTGAAAAGATATTTCGCTAGAACACCGCACTCTATCATAAATAATAGCCAAACTATAATTCAGGAATTCTTACTACAACTAAGAGCTGTTCCATTGCTACTCACGAAGTTCTTTCTTCTTTTCATCTACCCGACGCTTACATATTTAACATCTTGCTCTGGGGGAATGTTTTCCCTTTAACACTCGGATGCACTGCGGCGAAGCAAGGTAAGTAAAATTGCTACGCTTATTTCGCGGTTGCCGCTTCACTGCGGCACACAAGAGCGCGGTGAGAAACGCACTCAACAAAGCTAACTTACACTTCACAGAAGACTAGGAAGATAAGAGATGCTGCTGCGAAAATTCCGAGTAGTGTCAGTGTTTGACACTGATAAACATATCGAACAGGATAGTACCTTATTTGCGGCTAAAACCTAAAGCTCTGAAAATTCGCACGGGCCTACCATAACAATTCGGACGTGTAGCGAGCGGGACCTGAGCCATTTTATTTTCAGTATTTCATAAAGTGAAATCAAGTTTCGGCGCAATGTTGGCGCACGTTCCTCACATGTGGGCTAAATGTAGCAGGGTAAGTAAGCCCTTTGGCGCAGTTTGGAGCAGCAATCACATAACTGTAGTTAACTTTTCTTCCCTCCCGTTTTTAACAACGCCCCTATGTCAGAACAAGTTTCCGGCCAACGAACCGAATCACCGAAACGAGAATGGTTTCACCGAAACCGGGACCCCCGATTCAAAAGACAAAAAAAAATCCTAATTTAGTGTTTTTCAATGCGGAAAACAAGTCTGCTTGTAGCGCAGCAGTTGCGTTGACGTCAGGACGACGCCAATCTATGATTGGCTTTGATTGAAAGGATAGTGGGTCGACCTCAATGCTAGATGCCTTAAAAACATACTTGGGTAGTAATTCAATTACAGTACTTAAATTACTGCATTCTAATTTCTTCTCTTGGTAATTTGTAATTTTAATGAATTACTTTTGGCTAAAAGGAATTGTAATTTAATTATTTTCTAGCGTCAGTAATTGCAAAATTTTAGGCAGAATTACGATTACTTTTGCTAAACTTTGCGGCGCTGACGGAACCTCTCTGAAAGCCTCAGCGCTCGTACAAGAGGCCTGGCTTTCGGTGAAACACCTTGCACACAGACACGCCCTCACACACACGCACAACATAAACAGCGTCGCATTGTTTGTTGTTTTGTTGCTTACACTGCGGGCTGAGAGACAATCCTCTTTGGAGCCTACCTCAACGGCGCCGTGCAGCGCCGTCTGCAGTGCAAGCACAGAACAAGAGCGTAAACATGCCAAAATATTGAAAGATAAAAAAATTGAGCTTCAGCTTTCAGCCGAAGTTGCGAATTTTAAGTGTCGGTGAAGGTATTTTTTCTTTTTTTTGCCAGTTTTTTACTTCCTTCTTCCTGTAATGTCGCATATTTGTAGTTTTGGAATAATTGAAGTTTATTTCCTGTTGGTTTTATTTCGGATATTATTTGCATAAACAATTTGGAGACTGACCTCGCACCTGTGAATATTGTCACCAATGATTTGGGAGCCCTGATTCGGTTCTTATATATTTCTGAGACATAAAAACTTCAACTCAATGAAAATAATTTACAATACGATGATGTTTCTATGCGGATGTGGTCGTACTAGCGCGTGTGGGTTTTAGTTTTATATTAACACTCGCAAAATATTCATACATGACTACTTGCCGCACTTTTATTTGCCTGGTTCACAAAAGTCTGTCAGCCAATTTTTTTCCTTTAGCGATTTGGCGTCTTCCAGCATATGAACTAATTCATTATTATTTATTAAAAATACAAAACGTAGTACTTAATTGCCCCAAACTATCAAGGTCTATCATGGATTGAACAAAATTCATAAAAGGAGACATTTGTGCAGCGATGCTTAAGCCTCCTCAAACATTGCGGCAAATAAGGAAGAAACACGGTGCATTCTATACAACTCGTTTAAACTTATATGATATGGCTCAAGTAGGGTCGTTCTGAGAAATAAGTAATTGTAAAGTAATTTAATAACTTTTTTAAAAGTAATTGAAATTACTTTTCACGTAGTAGTAACTGTCATTGAGGTTAAACTACTTTTGAAGCAAAGTAATTGTAATTAAACCACATTTTGGAAGTAATTTACCCATGTATGCTTAAAAATAACCCACTGTTTTTTTTTTGTTTTGTTATTTTTTAGCTAATAAGAGCTTGGTATTTTGACATCATCGCAACCCCTGTGCATGAAGCAGAAGAAAACTTACGGTCCGTATAACGGACAGTACAAAAGGCCCTCTTTTTGAACCCGCAGAAAACTTTGAAAATCTGAAGTAACCAAAAGTAACGGTTACTTTTTCTTTTACGCAACGTCTAATTACTTTTCTGCTGAAGTAATCTAACTGAATACGTTTCAAACAAGAGTAATAGCATTTGTAAGTTCCCTAAATTGCTAATTTTTTTTTTTTAAGGAGTCAGTATTATCTGTTACATGCCCGTATCAGTTTGTTCATACGCGATTATCCGATCTTGCACTATCGTTGCGAAATATTTCTTTCGGAAGTGACACAGGATTTGCGCAGTGTAGCGATAGAGGCAGCACCACTACACATGTTCATGGGATCAACCAACTGTTCCAGCTCATCGTGCAAAAATAAGCCCAGTGACTCATTCGGTCGACAAAGCCCCATCGATCACACGTCAGTGTCAGAGGTCGTCGAGAGAAATTCGCGGTGAAGTTATAAACATATAAAAACAAAACAAAAGAGAGATTATTAACAAAACAAATTCATAAAAAAAAAGTTACCGAAATCGTTGTGCACATTGCAGTTGAAATGCGACAGCAATACATTGCCCGCGAAATCTTCGAAAACTTAATTTAAAATTAGTTCAAATAACTCATAGAAGTAACTGCCTGCTTTCCGCGGCTAATCAACGACTTTTGATGAAGCCAGACTCAAAATCAAGTGTTTCTCTCTTACTACATAGAGTATATAACGATAAAAAGACGATCGCTAACAGTATTTGCCGTTCAGAAGCTCAAATCCAACAGATCGCGTTCGCTGGGCGCATAACTGCCCTATGTACGCATAACTGAAGGAGGTATAAAACAGACGCTTGCTTCGCCGGTTACAAGTCACGCGCCAAACCCAAAAAGTAAAAAAAAACAAAAAACGATATTATATTTAAAAGGCATCCGTCTCAAGCGCACGCAAATCATCCATACCGACGCGATATCGCCACCGTTTCAAGCCGTACCACGGACGCAAAAACGCCGCCGAAAAGAGAACTCACCCAGCAGTGGTATCCATTAGATGACCGAAGCTAGCAGATCGCCGCCGTCCGTATCCAGTAGGAAGTTTGTATCCACAGAGCTCGCGGGAGATGGACGCTCGTTGCTTCATCAAAAAGTCGACGACCGCGGAGCACCAAACACTCAAACGCCGCACAGACCAAACAACAAAAACAAAATAACAAACAAAACAAAAAAAGGAGCAGTTTGAATTCGTACGACGAATGAATGCTTTTCCTTTTTTGACAGCGCAGAGACGTTGTGTCAAGTTGGGTTCACACTCGCTTCCGAACAATCGGTTTTACAGGCACGCGCTACCGCCGTAGCGAGCAAATGGGCGACCGCCGGGGGTTACTCACACGTTCACCTCAGCGAAGGGGCTCGCCGCTTTTGTAAACAAAGACTCCTAGTTGTCAGGTAAACGTGCCTTGCGGTCGAACAGGTGAAGAGATATCCGTCGAATCGAACTTGGGTTTTCAGAAAACTTCCGTCCGCAGTAATTGACGCTGTCACGAGAAAGAAAAAAAAAAGTGGAAAGAAGAAAAGTAAGGAGAAATCGAGGGTGCTTCGACTACTAATAATCCAGTCGCTGGGACGCGCCGCGACCACCGCACCATCCACAATCACCACGACGAGGCGAGCAGCAGCGGCGGCGTCGATCACCACGACGAAGACACCGCACCATAGTGACTCAACGCACGGGAGAGAGGGCCAGCAACTGCTACTCGTCGCTCTCGCAGGGAACCCCGGAGTTCCCCCCCCAAGAACCGGGAGACTAGTGAGGACACACACGGCGCGCACGATTTTTCGCTCAAACCAGCGTCGACTGGCGTCGGTCAATACTCGCAGATCTCGCCCGAGACGGGAGCCGGCAACAACGGTTGGGGAAAGGGGGAGACGCGTAGAGGGAGAGGAGGGCAGTGCCGGACGAGTCCATCGCCTCCCCCTAGACTTGATTTCGGGGTGGGGTGGGCTGGGGAAAAAGCCGTACGCGACGCGCGCCTCACTTCTTTCCGGTTTTTCTGTCTATCTCCCTCCTGGGCTGTGCTTCGGAAGCCCACCCTGTGAGTGCGCGCGCTCGCACGGCGGCGGCGGCGCGGTGAGGTTGGGTGAGGCGATCTCACCCTTTCCCCTTTTTGAAAGGGAGGGAGGGTAGAAAATGTTCTATTTCCCCTCCTCCTATCTCTCCTTTTGGGGGGGGGGGGGAGAGAGGTGGAATGAGCGAACAGAGGGAGGAAGAGAGTAGGAGAGGAAAGGGGAGTGCACAAGACTGGGAGGATTGGAGGAGGTGGTAAAAATAGAGGAAACACCGGGTGAAGGAAGTGTAGGGAGTGACTTGACGGTCGCGGCGGGATTCGCATTTGAAAAGAGAGTTGAAGGAAGATTAAGAAAAAAAATGGGGGGACGGAGGAGTGAAAGAAGAGCGGCTGGCTTGCGGCGTCGTCCGCTTCCCTCGAGTTCTTACTTTCTTTTCCTTTCTTACTCCGCGTCCAGCTCCCCGGTATTTTGAATTTTTTTGTTTTTTTTTCGGGTTCGCTATTTTGTTTTTTTCATCCTCCGTGACGTAGGGGACTTGAAGGAGGAGGTTGGCTTCTGAAGAAAATGGAAGGAGGGTAGGCAAAACAGGCACTGGTAAGTGAGGAGGTTCTCGAGCTGCTCCGAGGGAGGGGAGGCAGTAGGTCTTTGCCGCCGTTAGCAGGTCCGTCTGAGTCTCCGTGTTTTGTAGGAGCTACTTTCACGTCTTGGGTTTGCTTTTATTCTCTTTAGCTCTCACCCTAAAACGAACCGGCGTGCTTGTTCGTTTGAGATAGAGGGGACGTTTGGTGAGAGGGAAACAAAAAAAGTAGAGGAGGTAAAGAGAAGAAAAAGCAAACGAAATTGGGGACCGGAGAAACAGGAACGGACAGTCTGTCCGATCGGTCGGTTGGTGGTGGTTCATGCCATCGTATCGTTCCTCTTCGTTGCCTTCTTGCAACTGTTAGGCTCCACCGACGCAAATGACCCGCGTTTAGAAGGTTGGGCGACGTATACGCCGCGGGCCGTGTGCTGTGCGTGTTTGCATGGCTTGCTTCCTTGGTTTGTCGTGTTGTGACGTGTGAGGGTGGGTGTATGTTTACGTGCTTCTGTCGCTCCTTACCTTTCTGTGGTCAGCTGTGTCTTCTGCTTTCGCAGCTCCAAGTTCGGTTTAGCAGTTTGCAGACGTTTGCAGCAAGAAGCAGTACATTGGTCGCGCTATGTTGAAGACAGATGTAGCAAGAAAAAAAAGTTACAAAATTATTCGATGAAAGTAACGCGCTATTAGCCATTAAACGTAACAATGCTAGTTACTTTTTTTCTTTTTTTTTTTCTTTCGTGTTCAAGGAAGAAAATGCACGCATCTATATCTTTAATCATTAACGTGAACCAGTGTTCGGAGCAATTCAGTGCCATCTAGTTCAAGGAAATTAATTGAACGCAGAACTTCGTGTAATAACAACCTAATCAATGTTACTTGTTACTTAACAAAATAATTAAAACCAGAAATGTGGTTATGTGGATGGCATCTTTAGGTCGAGCTTTCCGAAATTCTGTATTACCATTTGGCGAATTGAAACATGTTGCATATGCCGACATGACAGTCCCGATAAGTCGTCTCCAACCGTCTAGAGATTTCAAAACTTGCTTGCTTCTACGAGAACATAATTCTAGACAATAGCCAAAGATGACGTTTTTTTTTTTCAAAGATTCACGTTCCTCGTTTGGAATCATGAAGAGGCACTAAACTCCCCCTTTTGTTTTTAAATGCCTAAACTAAAAACGCATGCACAAAAAAAAAAAAATACGTTAGCGCCATATTTACGCCGTTGACGTACCAAAATAGAATGACATTTCCGAATCGATCCTCACTCAAAATTAGTCTCACAACACAAGTATGGTTGTTGCGTTTTCTCGGGGAAATTTTGTTTTGTGACGTCTGCGTGCCATTGGGAACTTAAAAATATATTTTCGAGACAGTTAAGTATCCAGACCCCTTCCGACATTCAGTCTGGCAACTTGGACAACTATCATCATCACAGTGCATGGCATCTGCCCACGCTAATGGCGGTCTATACACCTTTGCAAGTGGGATCCCAGCTTAACCTCGAGGTGCAGCTGACCTAGAAAGCCACGAAGTTCGCTTCTTGTCGTACAATGTTGCCAAAGGTCCCTTACGAAAGAGAAACATAGACTTTAAATAATACAAGAATAAAAAAAAAAAAAACGAAATCAACCTTTCTTGTGCTTGGAAAGTGTTTTAGCACGTGCTGCGTGGCTATTTTCAACCCAGTTAAAACCAAAAGGAAAATATAAACGCTTTCAAAGATTGTGAACGGGAAGGACGTCAGGAGCCGCATGGCCCTTCCTTGCATCAACGATGGCGGCGCATGAGTCAGCGCTGGCTTCGACGACGTGCTGGAACAGAGGCTGCCATCGTTATAAAGTCAGCTTCAACCCTTAAGCGCGAAACACATGTACGACGAAACCGTCCGATCCGACGTCCGACCGCGCAATACGACGGCCGGAGGCGAGGTTTTTCCACGCTCTCCGATGCTACGAAAACCCTCTCCCCCCAAGGTCATTCGGGCAGTCCGCACGTCGGATCGGAAGGTTTCGTCGTACATGTGTTTCGCGCCTTAAACATGTCCGCTCCTGCAATATTTCATGCTACGACTGTGTGTGGATCCTTCTGCATTCGGAAACAGTAAGTGCGTTGTTACCGCTGGCCATCGGCGATGCAGCACATACGCCGCCATCTTATGCACGCCCACCTCAATGACGTACCCTTAGCCAGAAGTGTGCTTAAAGAGTTACAGGTGACTGATTACTAGAAATCAATTACATTTTTTTTGTAACTATATAACTCTTCAGTTTTTTTTGTTTTTTTTTCTGCTGTAATGTTCTCTGCAATTCAATTACTGTTTTTCTGTAATCGCTTAGAATTAATATGTTTCCGAAAAGGCAAAAGTTAGAGTTATTTTACGTAAAATATCGCTCGTCTATGTTGCAAGAACGTTGGACACTTTCTTTTTATCCCTAAACAACTAAAAAAAAGATTGCAAGATACCAGAAGGGTTAGAATGTCAGCGCGCTTAGCGACGTTTCGGCTGTTGACCTGTCGAGAGTGTCTCGTTTCCTGTGTACGGGTTGTACGCAGGAAACCCCCACCTGAAACGCTCGGTCCCACGGCAGCCATCTTGAACAAGGCGTTAGTTCAACCAATAGATGGCGACACGCACCCGTGAGGTGGCCGAAACATTGGTTCATAGTGGGATGGCTCGAGCACCATCACGTTCCCCTCGTGGCCTTGCTCGCGCCGCTGCCAGCTGTGCTCCGCTAGCTCAAGTAGCGTGGCCCACCAAACGGATGTATGCCAGAATGTCAGGCTGGGTATAAATTGTTCTCTGATATAGGGACATACGGTTCGGCGGTTGTAACAGGCTTTCGCAATAAATCTTACCAAGAAGGAATCAAATGTTGATTGACGTGTCAATATTCTATCAATGAAAATTTCCTCTGCAGGAAATCACGCTCAGTAGACTCAATCTTTCAAAATACCAGTGGAAGCGGACGTCAAGTAAACTGCTTCGCGATTTACGGTACTTACCTCACCATTTTAATGACGACTAAAATAACGTCACGAAATATTGTGTTTCACGGGTTGCTACATTATAGTTTCCGTAAAACAAACGCCGTTGCAATATTTTCGGAAGTACCGACACACATAATGTTGTAAGTACAGCTTAGGAAAACCATCAGAAGAAATAGGAAGACGTTTATTTGCAATGAAGACGCTATGAATGAACGGCGTTTAGCGACGGCCAGTTATGAGCGTTCGGGAACTTATAAGTTGACGTGATTGCTAACTATGGACATGCGAACAATGAAGACCAGTTTTGTCGGGAGATGGTGTTGCGGTGATGACCTGAAATCGGACGACTCATGACGAAAAAGCAAGTTTCTTCTCAGCGAATGGTAAGTGTCCAGTGTCAAGCACAACACGTGGCTACCAACGTTGTCGACGTTTCGAACACTTGCCGCTTTCGACAAAAGTCCTGGCACCTGGGCTAACTTTGTGGAAAGACTCGAAGTCTTCCTTGAATCCAACGCCATCATGAACAGTAACTGAAAACGATCCACTATTCAGTCGGTGGGTGGCGAAACGCATCCATCTACGGAGTCATGGGCGATGCGTGCTCTAAGTGGCTGGAAGTTTACATGATGCCTCCCACGACGTCCAAACACGTCATTGACGTTCTACGGTCTCTTTTACCTACTTTTGCCCTACCGAAAATACTTTTCTCTAATAACGCGCAAAATTTTGCTTCAAATAAAATAAACAAGTTTTTGAAGAAACAAAACCGGCATGAGGCATCACATTAGTGTACCATACCATCTTGCAACTAACGGGCAAGCAGAGCAGATGATGTGCGAAACGAAAAAAAAAGCCCTTTTGAAGCTTACGGAAGAAGCAGTTCAGTGAAGAATCGCCAGGTTCTTGTTCCGGCAGCACGCGACGGTCACATCTTACACGAAAAAAAACCCCGCCGAAGCAATATTCGGCGGGCGAAGAGCCACACCCCTCGATCTCATATTACTGTAGCCTACGAACAAAGATCGAGAGATTCCCAGATAGAGAGTAATGTCAGTTTAATCGGTCGGAAAACTCGTCTACGTGAGAAATTTCAGCTAAAGTGGGGCCTTCCATGTAAAACTTGAGTAGAAAAGGCTCTATGTTGGTTGACCAGGAGGTGTCATCACTCTGAATACGTTGGATCTCAATGACCTTCAGTGTAAATATAACTAAATCACAAAACTCTCTTTGTGTATTGTTTAACTGCCCTTGTATTTGATAGTAGAAGCTATAGTGGTGATATGGACCTTTCACACCAGGCTCCTTTTTCTTATTTTTCGCCTCATACTCCTTTGCGGTCTAAGTATGCTTCAAGAATCTTTTGGAACTCGGACACTTTACGTCAACGAGGCCATTTGTTCCAAGTAGTCAATCAGGGAATGATGCTAGAAATCCGTCCCTCATATTAACGAATAAGACGCACTTCCGCACATTGCAGATTTCCTGTTCAACGTACAGTTGTAAAGCAGCATCCTCATTGATTCTACCTTATACTGTTGCGGGTGAAGAAAGTCTTTGGGTACACGATACTTGAAACAAGTCTGGCACTGTACGTTGTGGTTCGACACCCACTAATGTCGTCGTCCTTATGGAGCCTCATCAATTAATAACTACCTCGTCACCTCATATTGCTCTTCATCAACAGTAAGTACAATAGGCTACCGCCATATTACAATCCAAGAATTGAAACATTTAGTCGTTCAGTCCTTCAACAAGTTTATTATTATTGTTATTACGTTACATTACCTCGAGACAATCGACGTCCATCGTCGATCTTCAAATACTTCTACCTGTATATAAATTAGACGCACAAGAAGGGGGGGGGGGGGGGGGGGTCGGTAGCCAAGTGCATGGTCTAGCGCACACCAGCTCGGAGCACATGGAGCGAAAGCTCGCGCTGCAGAACCCACTCCGCCCCTGCCCGTTTCGATCTGGAAGAGCATCGTACCGGCATGCGGTCGTGTATCACTACTGCGTGGTGCACGTTAAAGACCCCAGGTTTGCGGCTGTACCGCACTGGCTAAATTGTTCATCTATACAGCTGAGACACCAGACGCCCACTAAGGCAGACTAACTTCCGGCTGTATAAACATACGCACAACAATTTGCAATTAGACGCATAATAACAAAGAACACAGCGTGCCGCATCTTTTCTTTTGGTGTGTTTTTTTTTTTTTTTTTTTTTTAAATTAGCGCAAGCTCGTGCGTTCTTTCTTTTGAAACGGTTAGAACCGTCACACATAAAACACGCGCTTCTCCTACCCGCCCGCTTCCTCCTCTCATTATGTGCATTTTGTTATAACTAAATAAGCTATAATGATGGTGTACTATTCATATTTACTTTCCGTTTCAGTCAGGGAAAAGGAGTTTCGCGGGAACTAGAGCCAATAAATGAGCTGCGCTTAGAGTATCGGCACTCTCTTCCCCGACAGTGTTGTGAACGCCGCCTTTTTGTTGCTTGTGCAGAGCAGGCGCAACTGCCGATCGTCATGATTCAAAAGTGCGACGTCCTCAGCATTAGATTCGGTGTTAGGAAGCTCATGATGTTGCTTTGCTTTGTCGCACACTGTTTAAAGTGGAGGACGGAAAAGCGTTTCTTGTGATTTCAGATAAAGCTTCAAATAACTGGCAACCATGATTTTAAGCCACAATATGGCCAAGTGTCGCTACTCTGACGCGTAGCTTACTTAATGACACTATTCATGCTCTTGTTCAAGAGGCTTGTAATACCTGGAGGGGTCATGACGTAAGCCACGTGGATTCCACAAGCCACTACCTTTTGACACCTGCCTCTTCTTCATTGTTCCCGCTTGTGCCAGTAAATTAGCTTGCGGTTCCGAGTAACGACACTTGGCTTAAAATTGTGCCTTAAAATCATGGTTGCCAGTTATATGGAGCTTTATCTAAAATCACAGGGAACGCTTTTCCGTCCCTCACAAATGTTTAAACAACCCGCGACAGAGCATTTCAATATTGCATCAGCTTCCTAGCACCGGATCTAATGCTGAGGAAGTCGTACTTTTGGATCATGATGATCGGCAGTTGCGTTTGCTCTGAGCAAGACCCAAAATGGCGCCGCCCAAACCAATTTTGGGGAACTGAGTGCCGATACTTTAAAGCTCATGTAGTGACTCTAGGCATAAAGTGAACTCGGGTGTATTATTTTCCTCTTTGTCTTTATTGTTTATTGATTTCAATCATATCGAATAATGAACGCATTATATCACGCTACACTTGTGTAATTATTTGTCTTAGATTTATTAGCCTGACCTAATACTTAAACCATTCATTTATCGATAGTAAATCTTCCAATATATTTTTTAATTGTGAAGGTAAAAAGACACGGAGATTGATGATGATACAGATGCCAACGCCGCCCTCGGAAATTTTTTGAACACTAGAAATCAGCAGTTTGTCTGCCATCCGCCAGGTAGCGCAACAAAACACCCAAACAGTTTTTAATTGTTTTTAAAATTAGTTAAGCTCTACACCTATTAAGAAACCAAAGCAAGATTATTGTGAAAATTTAATACATCGCAATGTATATCTATTCCAAACAATAAATGTTATTAAATGCCAATAAATCTGTTTGATGTCCAAAACAGATATGCGTCAAAAACTGGTAAGTTTGAAGGGCTCCTGTAGCGTTATGACTTTGAAAATGGAAAAAAGCCATCGTCCACCTCTTAGGCAATCATTGTAGCTCTAAATGTTATAAAAGATTTTATCATAGTTTAATTATTTCTTCAGCGGCATTTGAACTACCATGACTCGAAGCACAAAAAAAGTGCTACGTTTGATATAAAATATCTAAACAAAAAAATTTTACACAACATTAAATTTTTTTCTGCATATTACCAATTATAAGCACTACATCTGTAGCTAATTTCATTGCCATAGCGCTTGTCATTAAAAACATATTTGTACTGAAAAATGTCAATTTTAGGGCAATATTTGGAGGGATGAAAAAAACAAAGTAGTGCAAATATCAAAAAAGTGGATCGTTAGATTCTGCTCCGACATCATCTTAACAAAACTGCTATATTGGAACCGAGCTATCTTTAAGGGATCGTTCATAAAACATGAACTAGCGGAGCAAGTGAGGGTCCGCGCCATCATATTCGCAACGCTACTAATGCGCATGAACAGTAAAAACTAACACATACATAATATCAAATGAAAGAAGATTGCATTACCTTTCGAATGACATCAATCCCACAAAACAGTATTTAAAGGGAGATGAGTAATGGCCTGCCAAAAAGTACCTAAACTGCCACATTCAGTGGGACCGCGGCCTTAACAGGCGGTTGAAGCGCTCTTAACACTGAAGCGCTCCGCTTCCTAGTGGACTCGAAAGCGTCTGTCGAAGGACTTTGCAACGACGAACTGATAGGGCAAAGTGTTTGTGCGCTACAACACCGCTCTTCCATCAAGCGTATCCGTGGAGAGGGTCTTCAACGTTGCGGCAGGTATCTTCATCGGGAAACAGGGGAAGACGACTGACGAGAACTTGGAACGACAACTGCTCTTGAAGCTTAACGAGGTGTGAATGACAAAAAGAAACAAAATGTAGAAATTTTGAGCATAGGTAGGCATGTTTGATTTCGTAATAAAAAAGTGTAAGGAAGTAACGTGAAAAGTAATCAATTACTTTCTGGTAATTCGTCAATGGCTTTTGCGGTGCAGGAATTGATTACTGTAATCAGCTACATTTTTCAATAAAGTAACTGTAATTGTAATCGTTACTTTTTTTCTTTTTTTTTTTAGTAGCGCGTACAAGACTGTCCTTAGCCCAGCTCAACATGTCGGAAACGTTATAGGGCCACCATCGCTCAAAATGGCAGCGCACGGGAGCCTTCCTTTCAAACGTGTATTGGTGACTGATGAAAGAAGAAATTGTAAAAAGGCTCCGGTGCTATTAGAACCGAGATGTTTAGGTGGCGCCCTCTTATGGTTTCCATCCGTGACGCAACACTGGGATTTGCCTCGCCGTGACGTCACCAGTTGTTACCCTGGCTACTTTGCTTCAGGTGCGACGACGAGTTCGACGGTGTGTTTAAAAAGCACAGTGGAAGCGAAGAGCCATCGCAATCCGAAACTAACACCGTCAAAGTTGATAACGCTCTTACACCTATGGTTTGGCCAATTGTGGAAAGCTGACCGCAGCGACGCTGTTGGTCGCGCACATCGCTAATGGCCGGTTCACACATGCAGCGAAGCGCTAATGTAGCGCTTCTCAAGTGTCGCCCGCTACTTATTGGCTGGCATGAACAACAGTATTGACGGTGCGATACAAAGCTGGTGAACGCTCCCGTCAGCACGCGCTTAGCGCGAGGTCAGCGCTACGCTTGTAGCGCTCCGCTACGTGTGTGAACAGGCCTTAATACTCCGCTTCACCCTAGGGTGTCTTCTTTCACCCTAGGTTGTACCACAGCGAAGGCTAGAATCGCGAGATCATACCGTTGACAGCTGAATTTAATGCACGAAAGCTTGTGCCGCTGAAATTTGCACTATACAAGCTATCGAGCAAGGAGCTGGCGCCAGCAGCCTTTCCGGCAGATAACACGAAGCTTGCATAGATAGTCAGAAGGCTGGTCCGATATTTCGTTGTTCGATGTCAGCATGATGAGACTTATCAGCTTGTGCTCGCTGCGCATGCGAGGGTGTCACCTGAATACTTGAACTTATCGCCTTTGTCACGCGCCAGATAACCCTATAGCAACAAAATAGCGCGATATTTAATCAGTGAACACTCCCTTTCAAACTCGTGGCTAACAAAACAGTTTGCTCGCACTCGGCACGCGAGCTACTCGTTGTGGTGAAGTGTTAGTAGGTAAGCGTCTCGCACAAAGCGCTAGTTCTTTATCATCTTCGAAACTTCAACGAATACGGAAAGAACTGTACGGCGAAGAACATTGTCTCTTTTGTACGTCCGGTGTTGTTGGCGTATACGAGCTTCTCGAACAGGCGCACACAATCAATTTGTGTTCTCCTCTCCCCGCCTGGAATCGTAAACAGAAAAAAAAGGGGGGGGTATATTTTTTTTTTTAAAGCGGATGTAGTTTGCCTGTACTTCCGAAACCGCCATTAGCATATATACAGACGGTTAGACTGATGCTTCAGCCACTAGATGACACTGAATTTATAAAAAAAAACGATGCCAAAACATCAATCTTTTTTTTTTTTTTTTTCTTGAATTGACATTTAGGCTCGCTTCTCACTCAAAAATCTGTCTTGTGACGCGCGCGCCATCTACTAGCTGCTGCCTGCAGTTATCCGAGGCCACCATTGTTTGGGCACGAATATACCCTAGCATTGGACACGGGGACTATGTCAGCGTTCGGCTAAGACTCGGATCCAATCAGACGCTTCGTGCCCCAGAAATGGCGACCGACAATGTTGCTTGATGAAATTATAAAAAATGGTCTCTTGCCCTCCCCCGCACTCCAAAAAAGGAAAGAAAATATTTTTTGGAGTTGGGTAAACTCACTCTATATATGCAGTTCTGCAGCGCTTATCACTCGGGTGAAAAATTGCCGAGTCACTCAGCTATGAACACACGCGCGGCGTCTTCTCTATTTTTCAAAAGACAGTGTGTGCGCATGCTCAGAACGCTCTCCCCCACAGCACACCTTAGCATGCACAAACATGGCGGTTCGCATTGAGCATTTTCATTATAAAAAATGCTCCATAGCGAGTGTGTTTTTAGGCGAACGGATATTAAGAAAAAACATACGGAGAATGTAATTTTCAGAAAGCAACACTAAATTTGCCAACGAGAGAAGAAGCTCTTGAATGCAGCTCGTTATTTCAGAAAAAAAAAAAAAAAGTTGTATTTTCTTACACTCTTCGAGTCGTGTTAATGACTTCGGCAGAACCTCGTCCACCCACGGAGTACAAACACCCTGTGGGCACGGCATCAGTATTGAGACTACGGGTGGCGACCGATATCGACGCGTCCCAGTTAGCAAGATCTCCGAAATGCTACCACGTTCCCCCGGCAACTCCGTCGCGAAGCGTTAAAGGGGTGAGACGCCGAGAAAGACTGACGTTAGAGTAGTCGTTTCGCAATCGTCTATCCCATTTCACGCCCTGTCATCTCATTCGTGTGCGCTGCGGGGCTGAAACAATCGATACACGTGTTTCTCTCCAGGCGTTTATTCCTCTATTCATGAAAGTGTGTGGAGGCGTGTGACAGAGTTATGAACAGATCTCGACTGCGCCTCGGAAACGATGAATCCGATTGTTAGAGCGGATCGTGCTCAATTGTCTCGCCCCCTCCCCGTTTTTGTTTCGTCGAACGAAATGCGTGCGGCGTTGCGATTGCGAAAATGCTAGCGCCGAATCCTATAGAAGGGTTGCATTGTTAAAGGTGGCGGAGAAAACAAACAAAAAACAAATCTCGCTGGAGCCAAGCTTACAAAGAAAAAAAAAAAAAACTCATAGCAAAAAAGAAAAAAAAAGTTACGTAAGATTTACCATGACGACGAAGACCGGAGAGCACGTGATGTGTTGAGCGCAAACTATTAACTCTTCGCAGAACCATGTCGCAGAAATTGAAATCAAGTAGCTAGAGGTCACCTAGGTCTTGTGGCTACATGACGTCAATTCTCCCGCTAAATTTAGAGGGAAAACTGAGGTGAAGGCACTTCGTGACGGCTCTCTTGCGGAAGTCGGCTTATCATTGAAACAAATCTTATGTTGAAAAAAAAAAAAAAAAGGAACGATGATTTTTCTTTTTCTGACTGCTGCGAAGGCAGATGTAATGCAAGTGGCATTTGGGATCCTTTGCTGCTTTGCATCTCTCTTTGAACATCCCATGCAGAGCTGCGCCATTTTCGCGCCCAATCTTCTCAACATAATAATAATAATAATAACTTTATTTCCATCAAATGATGGGGGGCCCAAAGGAAAAAAGCTGAAGGAGGCAGCTTGACTGGTCCTCGGGCCCCTTACGTTGGTCAGCAGCAAGCAGGCGGAAAAAAATACAAAAAAGGCCAAGTATATAGTGAGACCGTTGCACATCTACGGTTGACATTTCTACAAACCAAGGTTCACCCAAGTACAAAACATTGAATGAAAACAAAAATCACGTACAAAAATATAAGCGCAGGTTTTTGAAAGTTAAACTATCAAAGTCAATATTATCAGTGCTAAAACTATTTAGTAACTCTGGGAGTGTGAAATTTAACATTTGATAGCCATAATTTGTTGACATGAGTCGGGGTACCTAATGAACCAATTCAAGTTTTCGCCTTACGTTGACCGCTCAAATAAAATTGGTGTGTGGACAGACTTGAGAATTTCACACTATATCTACAAAGAAAAAACGCTTCCCGCAAAATGCAGTGGTGAAATTAAACTAATGTTTAATTTACACCAATTTGGGTCTTCGCTAAATTTAGTCATCGAGTTGCGACGGCGAGACACACAAATTTTGACATTTTGGTGGCCCTAAACGCTACCTCGTTTAAAAAAAAAGGTTTAACCGGAGAAAATCCCCAGCGCAAAAAAGTGTGAAGAGAAAGGTTCGCCAAAGAGAAGCTAACAGAACAAAAACTTAGCGGAAAAAAAAGCAAAAAAACTCGCTCTGGAATTACGTAAGGTGGGGAAACGCTTTCCCGCGAGTGTGTGGACGTTCATTTCTATGTTTTCCTGAGCGGATTTTGGAACCATAAGCTCTCACAGACATTTCTTGACACCTCGATTCACACGCTGTCTTTGACTCGCGAAAGCGGGAAACAAAATACTCGGACAGGCACAGACCCAGTTTGATTTCATTGTGTGTTTGTTTGTGTTTGTGCGAGACTGTGAATGGAGAGAAAAGGAGTGAAAGAGAGAGAGGCTGTGAGTCTGTGTGTGTGAGAGAAGGACACACTGTGCAAATGTGAGAGAGGCTGGGAGTGTGTGTCCTTGTTAAATACACGGGCACACTTTACTACAGTTACGCTAAACCACAGTTTGCGCACAATACTTGCGGACAGCATTCTTCGGCTATGCAGGCAAAGCCATGGGGGAACGTGGGCTTGAGCCTCTTGAGCACCCGTCAAAGCGCTGCACGCGCGCTCTTCACTTCTTCCGAAATAGCTGTTCGAGAGTATAGTGCGGTAACTGTGGTGCCGCGTATTAACCGCTGAGTTAACAGCGGTTAAGGGTACCCGTGTTACAGGGGTACACGGGAGAAAGAGACACTGTGAATCTCTGTGTACTCTGTGGGAGGGAGAGGCTTTAGTGTGTATGCGCATGGGCGTTCGCAAAACATTTTTCCAGGGTGGGCAACCCTGTTTCAGAGGAGAGGGGGGGGGGGGGGGGGGCGGGTAGTACGCAGTTTTGTTTAGACGAAAGCAACCACGATTGACCAAACGGGCACTATAATAGATCTGTTCGATTCGCCTGAACTGGCTGAACTAGTTCTGCGGTGCAGGAGCTGGTTCATTCGATTCAACCGGAAATTGCACTGCCGCTGCACTGGCGCGTTCGATTCTTCCCAGTTCTGAACGAGTTCAGACCTAGTTCCTCAAAATCTTGCACCGGCTCCGGAGTTAGTTCAGCGTCCGTGCAGAAGCAGACGACAGGAGCATGCAAACGGCAATAGCAGACAACACTCCTCGTCCGTCTCTGCTCGCGGTACAATTTTTCGCAGCTCTTGCTCAAATGTCTGCCATGTTTAACAATAACGCCGATACGGAGGTTGCATTTCGTCTCATTTATGATAATAACGTACCCGCAGTGGACACGGAATCGAGATCACAACCGAGGGTAAGAATTTGCTTGGTTATGATATTCTGAAAGCGTTTTAGGCACCTGTTCACGTAGGTTTGGCTCCCTGTGGTAAGTGTTGAAATACGGGCTCACGTAAATTGTTTCTTTTTGATGCTATGTGGGGATCCACAGTGTTGATATTCTTCCTTACAGACGCGGGAAAAGTATTGCACTCTTAATAGACCCCGCCTTTAGCTGCTCCTGGATGCATACTGACGACTGTGATACATTGCAGAGGTCTGGGATTTAGTACAATGGACCTCGCATGCCCCGTAGCTGAGCACAATACTGCATGCTTTGTCCGCTGGTATCTGAGGACGCCCACTAACGGACCTGGGAAAAACGCCGAGAATCGGCATTGGCCGCGGTAGTTCCACGCAGGTCTTTCTTGAGAATCAGAATAAACGCTTCAGCTTGACGCCAAAGTTGCGGTCTATAACTGTATTGGCCAAAACGCTCTCGTCAGGCCTTCGTCTTCGAGGTGACCACTACCGACCGCGCGCCGCCGCCAGTGACTCCCGACGCAAAATCGTCCTGATGCCGCGAACCTATCGTCGAAATGCGAAACTCTAGAGACTTGGCATGAATCTACTATTGCTAGATGAATGTGAAGGACACGAACGCTTACGGAAACGACAGGAACCGAACGGCCGTTAAGAATGCAGACAGAAACATTTCGTGCAGAAAACGTTTTTAGTATACTCGAATAAAAAATATTCACAGAAACGATTCCGTTATTATACTTTAAAACTAAGGAAACACGAATGGTCTCATCAAACCGCGACTAATTAAATTATAGCATACGACGTGGCGTAGAGAAACAAGAACAAACAAAATGCAGACGAAACCCTGCGCTTCCGCTCGGAAAACCGATCACAGCGCCGTCCTAACGCGGCGGCTGCACTGGTTCTGCGCCGCCGCTGCACGACTCCTGCACTAGTCTGAAGTCGGACAGAACTAGTTCAGAACTTTGTGGCCGAATCGAACAGACTTAATGTTTCAGTCGAATCGAAGTCATTTTTGCCTATTATTCTGCTTCTATCGACCAATGTTGACGGTGTTGGTTTGACGAACAAGATGGATTCCTGCTTCCGCCGTGCTTTGTTACACATATATAGCATCGAGCTCGTCGTTCACATTTGATAATCCTAGTCATGCCGTCACTAAAGCGCTGGGTGAATTTGAATTTTACAAACAATGAGCATTGACCCCGTAAGTGATGACGTCGCAACTTGGCGTCTGCGTCCAAACAAACCGTTGCTAGGGGCGTTGCTATGGACTAATGCATGGAGACTCCACACGAGGCTAGATTTTCGCTTATAAGTAAATAAATATTTTTTTGTAAGCAACCTAACTTCTTGATATCTAATTATGAAATTATGAAGATGTTCTTGTCATCTCAGCGTCGTATTGCAACGATGAAAGCCATTTCTGAAGTGTTCCACTCCGCTTTGCTTTGGTAGTAGACGACACGATAGATTTGCTGGCCTCTGTTGCAGCGGGAGTCTTCAGTGAATTGCGTCGGTAAACGAACAACACAAGCAAGTGCCTCGCCATGGCCGCAGAGGCCCCCACAATGTGCGTTTTTTTCTGTGAAGAGCCCAGATTAGTTCAGAAGGGCGAAAATTAAGTAAAATCAAACCACATCATGCAGATCAGTTACGACGACGACCTGAAGTGCATTACCGGCGTAGTGCAGGCCAGCATGAGAAAGAAATCGTACGCCGTCGAGGTAAGTCGTTTCTTATTATTATTATTGAGGTTGTCAGGTTAATAAAATATTGCATGTCTATCGCAATTTCACAAACTTTTTTTTGTATACATTAAATTTAGTGGATGTGCTCTTTCGGTGAAGATCTCCATCGAACCCGCGATGAGAGTACAATCTGTAATAAACTCACCTTAAGTTTTTTATCCAGTTCTTTCGCGTACTGGGGTTTTGCGGAAATCTGAAGAAACTGCAAGAATCTTTCTCCACGCGATGGTTACAATCAGATACGAAGCACCCTCCCATAGCGCGAGTCCGCAAACAAAATTTGGGATCTCTACCGATCGCCTGAAGTGCTTTTCTCACGGGTGCATTGCGATCCTTTAGCAGACGATCATCTCGATCGACGCCCGGACTTTCGCTAAACCATATTTTGCATCGCACCCCACTATGAATTCTTATAAGTGTCTAAAACTCATTATATTTCAAACAAATGCAATATCAGGATATCGTCTTTATTCACCCGATTCAGACGCCGGCGCAGGCTTGGCCGGTGGTCGTCTGGCAGACGGCATTCTTCTTGCATTCGTCGTCTGCTGCAGGCATCTTGAAGACCGGAAGTTCCAGTCGTAAATATTTCAGAAACAAGCGATTACCCGCACACTTTTGTCGCAACATGTATGATATTCAAGCTTTCTATATCTGTGATTTTTAGAAGTTTAAATCCTACTCCCGGTTTTTGAGCGGTCGGGTTTTCGTAGCGAAACCTAGCCACATGTATTTGTCCATAACAACGACCCTAGCAACGGTTTGTTTGGACCCATGACGTCACACTTACGGGGTCAATTGACAAGCTGGTGCATGCAGGGACGCACTTGAGACAAAAACGGCGGAGTGTCGCCGCCAACCTAGTTTGTCGCGACGGCGCGGCGCCGCCATCTACTGTCGACCAATGAGAGCGTTCTCACAAACGGCGGCGCGTCACCGGCAGCCACAGCAGACCAATAGGAGCGTGCGCGTCTGAATCTGGGATGCGCCATGAGTCAAAAATGGCGACGCGTCGCCGGCATCCAATGCGCCCGCGGCACGATCAAACGATGGCGGTACTTGGATAACTCGGGACATCCATGCAGCGCTTGAGTCGTGACGAGTAGGAACCATAAAACCTCGGTCACACGTCTCATACATCATGCGGAAAACACGGTAATCGCTCCTGACATGATGAAAGAAGTATCTACGGACACGGCTCGAACGTTCTCGAAGCAGGTTTGTTCCATACACGCTTAGCACGTGTCTGCGCACCGATTTTGTATGACCATTGTGGCACGGGACGGTACCACACGAAAGAAACACGGCTCAGACGGCGTTTGCAGGCTGTGTTTTGAATTAGGTATTATCAGTGTCACTGCAGCTTAAAAAGTACGTCACCGAAACAACGTCACGTCACATCCCGTCGTCTACATCCCCGGAATGGGGATGGGGTGCAGGTTTGCGGCCTTTTTCGGATGCCCGTGTATGCGTGTGAGAGACTACGAGGGAGTGTATGTGTGCGTGTCTGTGAGAGGCCGTGAGCGAGTACGTGTGTGTTTGTGCGAGTGAGATTGTGTGCTTGAGAAGCTGTGAGCGTTTGTATGTGTGTGCGCGTGAAGTAGAAGGCCTTAACCAGCCTATAAGTGGAAGCTGCCCTGAGGGTTTTGAAATATGTACTCCAACACACACACGTGCGAGCGCGCACACACACTAAAACACACACGATAACACACACCACAGCGCACTATAGCAAATAACACTCACACCTTACACACGAAAAATAAAGCAAAATTCAAACAAACCGCGCTGACTGACAACTCTTTTTATATAACTTTGTCTTCTTCAACCTCTAGCACCACCGAATTTCCCAATTCACGCGCACCGATCTCCTAGATGCCTAAAAATGTTTTCTCTTTTTCTGTCAGGTGTATAAAGATGGTGTACTTATACAGTTGTTAAAGTTCCTGGCGATATGTTCTGCTTCGATAATTTCTCGAGTTAATTGGTTTCTGTTCCTGCCTAAAATTGTACAGGATGGCAAGTGAACGTCGCACCCACAATCCCGGCAGTGTATGCCTAGATGCCCTGAGTTGGCTCTGGAGCTGTTGTTGTTGTGTTCCCGGAGCCTATCGTTAAGGCATCGTCCGGTCTGACCAATGTACACTTTCCCGCACGAAAGGGGAAATGAGTACACCACTTCATCGGCACACTCAACGAACCTGTTCTGATGGTTTTTGGCGCAGCATACTGTTCGGTGGAAATCAGGTGAGTTGACTTGTTTACACAAGTTGCCAAGCTTATTGGGAGCAGTAAAGACGACAGTGATGTTGAACTTGTTTGCAATTTTCTTGATTCCATGGGAGAACCTGTGGAAGTGTGGAAGCACGACAGGTCTCTACCATGCTGCCTACCATGCTGCCTCTGGACGTAATGCTCAGGGATCGGTTCGTGTGTGGCATAATGGATGAGCACCTACAGCAACGTCTCTTTGCGGAAACCAACCTAACGTTTAAAAAAGCATACGACATGGCTGTGAGGACAGAAGGTGCGGCACAACATCAAAGGGACATGAAAGCCCAAAAATCGGAAATTTACGCAGTTAAAAAAGCACAATTACCTCCTGACTGGCATCGCCTAACAGAATATTTATGGCGACTTACTTTGAGACATCTCCGCAATCTCACACCCAAAAAGGTGAAAGGTCCCAGCAATCCTGTGCATGTCATAGGTGACATTCATCTCCCCCACGCTGTGCAAAGTGTTCTCAGTCTTGGTCCAAAATTTGCTGTGGAACCAAAAAGGTCACCGCATGAAATGCTATCGTTTGTCCGCCAGGTCTCGCGCCGTGTTCCTGAGTTGGAAGTCGACCGGGTTACATCTGAAGGAGTTGACCTGCTACTCCGAAAAGTACCGCAGGCCTCTTCTCTTTCTACCAGGAGGGTGGTTCAATATCTACAAGAGAATTCCTTATTTCTTTTGCCTGCCGACAAGGAAGGAGGCTTCGCTGTCATGCACCAAGATATGTATGGGACAAAAGCCATCTCTGCGATTGAGTCAGTTTTTCAATGTCAAGAAGATGTCTCCCTGAGTAAGGCCAAAAAATATGCTAGACAATTGTGCCAGTCGTATGAACTGAAAAATCTTTACACCCACATCGATCGCAACAAGTTGCTAAGCCTCAGTGTATTTTTCAGTGCCAAAACCCATAAACCCGGTTATCCCTCCAGAGTCATTGTATCCGAAAAGGGAACTTGGCAAAAATCGCTCGCCCTTTTTCTCAAAGAAAAGCTAAACCTTCTTACAATTGACGACCCTTTCTTAATTAAGAGTTCCAACGAGGTCATCCAATTCCTGTCACAGCAGAGTTATGATCACCTAGAAGCTTTTTCCATCGACATAAAAGACCTGTACTACGAACTGCCCCAGGACTGTCTTTTGCGATGTGTAGAAGAGAGTATTGATTCTTTTGGTGGCATAGCGTTCCAAAATTCTGCGGGTATTTCCGAAGACAATTTTCTACATCTACTCTCGGTTTATCTACACTCCACCTTTATTACCTGGAAAGAAAAAACGTATCTACAGAAGAAAGGTGTTTGCATTGGGTCGTGCATTGCCCCAGTGCTAAGTGATCTCTATCTCGCCCACCAAGACAGACTCTTGAACAATTGGCTTGACTCCACCAGAGTTGCTAGAGTATTTCGGTACGTCGATGATTATTTAATCATTCTTGACGCCGAGAACAGTAATGTTCCAACCACTATTGCCGGTGTTCTATCTACTTTTAAAAACTGCCTAAAACCACTGGAAATCAGTTATGAGCTTCCGGAAGAAAGATCAATCCGATTCCTCGATCTCAGGCTCAATTTACAACACACTCATATTGTCACGGGTGGTGACTAATAAACAAGAAATAAACAGGAATAAATAAACGTTTAATGTGGCGAACTTGTGCCAAAAATAAAGAAGGAGACAGAAGAAAGCAGAGCGTCGCGGGCGTCGAAATCGGCGTGTCACCAGAATCGAGCGCTAGGGCGAGACTGACCCGACAAGGTCGCGGGCGGCCTCTTATCTAGAGTGCGTCGCTATCTCGAAGATTCGGCGAAAGCGGCTCGAGCGTCGCGTGATCGGGCGAGAATGAACACGCACTTTCTAGAAAACAAAAGCAGGAATAAATGATAGAAGTTACGAGCGGTACATGAATAAACGAGAACTTTCTGGAGGTCCGTGACCGAGCGTTGCTTTCTCAGCCCTGGGCGCGGCATTATCCCCCCCTTTAAAAGTGCATCGTCCCGATGCAGCGCAAAAACGGAAAACAAAAAACAAAAGGACAGCAGAATTGCTAGCCGGAGTTCACAGTCCACAGTTCACTCGTCGACGAGAGTGGAGAGTCCTATCGTTCGTAATACGGCTTCAGCCGGACGACATGCACCACCTCGGGTCGCGGCTGACGGCTTGCAGATGGGCGCGTTCCGTCGGGTAGAACTTCGTAGTTCAGATCGCCGAGGCGTCGGATGATCTTGTAGGGCCCAAAGTAGCGCTTCAGGAGTTTTTCGCTGAGACCGCGACGACGAATCGGCGTCCACACCCAAACTCTGTCTCCGGGCTGGAAGTGGACGTCGCGGCGACGAAGGTTATACCGGCGAGCGTCGACATGTTGCTGGTCTTGAATTCGTAGTCTGACTAGCTGGCGGACCTCTTCTGCCCGTTGAGCAACCACCTGGGCGTCATCGCTCCCGTCGTTGACTGACTCGTGCGGCAACATAGAGTCTAGCATAGTCGTCACCGCCCGGCCATACACCAGCTGGAAGGGCGGCACTCCTGTGGTCTCCTGCACTGCTGTGTTGTAGGCGAACGTGACGTAGGGCAGCACTTCGTCTTAGGTCTTGTGCTCCACGTCGACGTACATAGAGACCATGTCGGCGATTGTTTTGTTGAGCCGCTCCGTCAACCCGTTGGTCTGCGGATGGTATGCCGTTGTTCGACGGTGTTCCGTGTGGCTTAGACGCAGGATCTCTTGGGTCAACTGTGCCATAAACGATGACCCTCGGTCTGTGATCAGTACTTCGGGGGCGCCATGGCGGAGGACGATGGACTCGATGAAGAACTTGGCGACTTCGACAGCAGTCCCCGAAGGAAGGGCTTTTGTCTCGGCGTAACGAGTAAGATAATCGGTGGCGACGATTATCCAGCGGTTCCCCATCGTCGACGGTGGAAAAGGACCCAGCAAATCCATTCCAATTTGCTGGAAGGGCTTGGTTGGCGGGGTAATCGGCTGAAGGAGACCTGCTGGCTTTGACGGTGGTTTCTTGCGTCGCTGGCACTCATGGCACGATAGTGTGTAGAGATGGACGGTCTTCGGAAGCTTTGGCCAGTAGTACTTGTCACGAATCCGGGCGAGGGTCCTGCTGTAGCCGAGATGTCCGGCCGTTGGGTCGTCGTGGCACGCTTGAAAAATTTCTTCTCGGAGGCTGGCGGGGACAACCAAGAGCCAGGGGGTTTCGCTGGTTCCGAAATTCTTTCTGAAGAGCACGCCTCGCCGCAGGACAAAGCTCGGTAGGTCCCGAGAAAAGACCCGTGGGACAGAGCCTCCTCGACCTTCGAGGCTGTCGATCACGGAGCTAAGTTCCGCGTCGTCGCGTTGCAGTGCCCTCATGTCGGTAGCGTCAACTGCGCCTAGAAAACGGGCGTCGTCATCGTCGTCCGCGCCGGAGATTGGAGGTTCGACTGGAGCCCTAGACAAACAGTCAGCGTCATTATGCTTGCGGCCGGACTTATGCACAATGGTTACGTCGAATTCCTGCAGTCGAAGGCTCCAGCGGGCGAGGCGTCCGGACGGATCCTTGAGGTTTGCGAGCCAGCAGAGGGCGTGGTGGTCTGTGACCACGCGAAACGGGATCCCGTACAAGTACGGGCGGAACTTGGTTATCGCCCAGACGACAGCAAGACATTCTTTGTCGGCTGTTGAATAATTTTGTTCTGCCTTAGACAGCGCCCGGCTTGCGTAAGCGATTACTCTCTCTGCCCCTTCTTGTCGCTGAACGAGTACCGCACCGAGACCGGTATTGCTGGCGTCCGTGTGGATTTCAGTCTCCGCCGACTGGTCAAAATGTCCGAGGATAGGGGGCGACTGGAGCCTTCGCTTGAGTTCGTCGAACGCTTGCTCTTGCTCCTCTCCCCACTGGAACTGCACGTCGTCTTTCGTCAGATGCGTCAGCGGTGCAGAAATTTGCGCAAAGTCACGAACGAAACGTCTGTAATAGGCGCACAGCCCAAGGAATCTTCGAACGGTCTTCTTGTCTGATGGCTTCGGGAACTCGGCGACAGCGGACGTCTTGACGGGATCAGGGCTTACACCCTGAGCACTCACGACGTGTCCCAAGAATTTGAGCTCACCATAGGCGAACCGACACTTGGAAGGCTTGAGGGTCAGCCCAGTAGCTTTGAAGGCCTGTAGCACGGCTCGCAGTCGTCTCAGGTGCTCGTCGAATTCGCTTGCGAAGACCACAACATCGTCGAGGTAGACAAGACAGCTTTGCCATTTCAAGCCGGCAAGGACGGTGTCCATAACGCGCTGGAAGGTTGCCGGCGCTGTGCACAGCCCGAACGGCATTACTTTAAACTCATACAGTCCGTCCGGCGTGACGAAGGCCGTCTTCTCACGATCTCGTTCGTCGACCTCAATCTGCCAGTACCCGCTCTTCAAGTCCATCGACGAAAAGTATCGGGCGTGGCGTAGTCTGTCCAGGGTGTCGTCTATGCGTGGCAGTGGGTAGACGTCCTTTTTTGTTACGGCGTTCAGTCGGCGATAGTCCACGCAGAACCGAAGAGTCCCGTCTTTCTTTTTCACCAGGACTACCGGTGAAGCCCACGGACTCCTTGAGGGCTGGATAATGTCGTCGTCAAGCATTTCTTGTACCTGCTGCTGGATGGCTTCCCTTTCTTTCACGGAGACCCTGTACGGCGGCCGATGCACAGGGAGTGCGTCGTCATCAGTAATTATCCGATGTTTCGCAACCGTCGTTTGGCGCACTTTCGACGACGTGGAGAAGCACTCACTGAACTCGGCGAGGAGGTCACGAAGTTGTCGTCGTTGTGGGGCTGGGAGGGATGGGTCGATGTCGAGCTCTGAGGACGTGATTGTCTTGTTCTGCGTCGGAGAGGCGTCTTCTGAGATCACGGCGATCGCGGCTGAGTCTTCAATTTCCTCGACGTAGCCCACAGTTGTACCCTTTGTAAGGTGCTGCGACTCTTGCCGGAAATTGGTGACAAGGGCTACTGTACGCCCGTCCTGGAGCTCGGTTACGCCTCTTGCAATGCCAATCCCTCGTCCGAGGAGAAGTTGGACGCTTCCTTCCAGCAGTGCTACACCGCAGGTGGCTCCTTCGGTCCCGACGGGCACAAAGACACTCGACAGCGGCGGCAGGTTTACGTGGCTGGCGAGGACTCGCACTGCAGCTAACGTCGGTTTGGTATTTTCCACCGATGGGGCAGGCTTCCGAAGCGTCAGCTTGTTCTCCGCAAGGTCGATGATGGCGCCGTATTCACACAGGAAGTCCATTCCGAGAATGACGTCCCTCGAACAGTCTTGCAAAACGACGAACTTCACAGGGCATGTTTCGCCGTGAATCTCGACGCGAGCGGTGCATCTCCCGACTGGTGTAATCAGGTGTCCTCCGGCGGTTCTTATTTGTGGTCCATCCCACGGCGTCATGACTTTTCGAAGGCGGCGAGAGAGCCTCCCACTCAAGACTAAGTAGTCTGCTCCGGTGTCCACGAGTGCAGATGCGTCGTGGCCGTCGATGACGACGTTTAGGTTATTGGACACCACTGCAGCGGCGTCGTTTTGGTCTCTGGTAGCGTTCGAGTGGGGGCCCCCCGACGTTCGTGGAGGATCTTGGCGTCGGTCGTCTTCGGCAACTCCACCTCCAGGGGTTGCCGCGCCTAGTTTCCCCGGCGAGGAGCGAGGGGGGACAGGCTTTCACGTCGCGGTCGGTGCATCGGCGAAGCTGGACGTCGCGGTGACGGCGACCGGAACTCTCGGCGGAACGCAGGCTCGGGGGACTGAGGTCGTCGCAGGTACTCGTCGATCTCGATAGGGCGTTCACCATGACGGGGGCGCGGGTCGTTCGGGTGGAACCCGCGTAGCCCGAGTCGTCGGTATGGGCATCGGCGGTAGGTGTGGTCCGCTTCCCCGCAATGGAAGCACAGAGGGCGTCGGTCGGGCGTTCGCCACACGTCGGTCTTGCGGGGTGCACGAGGCTCCGGGCAGGCGTACTGGACCTGGTCGTCGTGGCGTCGGTCGTGCTGCGGCGCAGGAGACTGACGTCGGGGCGGCGTGACATAGGTGCGGCGAGGAGGCGGTGGCCGTCGGGCCGCTGCGGCGTAGGTCAGGGCGGGCTCTTCGGGTGGTGCTACGCAGGCAGGAGCCTCCGGTTGAACTGCTCGCTGGACTTCTTCGCGCACCACTTCGGCGATCGACAGCTCAGCCGGCTGGTTGGCAGCAGGCAGCAGCTTGCGGAGCTCCTCCCGGACGATGTCGCGGACGATTTCCCGAAGGCCGTCGACACCGGTGCCGTTCAGGTCTAGTCGGCAAGATGCGGCGGTTCGAGGAGCAGGCACGCCGGCGAGTCGATGGTAATGGCTTGCTCGGGCCGACAGCGCTCGCTCGATGTTAGTGGCTTCAGCCACAAAACCGTCGACGGTTGTCGGGGGATGGCGGACAAGGCCCCCAAAAATTTCAGCCTTCACGCCACGCATGAGGACGCGAAGCTTCTTCTCATCGGCTGCCTCCGGATCGGCTCGGGCACATAGGCGCATGACATCCTCTACGAAGCTGGTCACGCTTTCGTTGGGGCCCTGCACCCTTGTTTGTAGAAGGTCCTCCGCTCGCTGCCGACGGTGGTGGTTGAGGAACGTTCGCTTCAACTCCGCGGCGCAGGACTCCCACGTAGTGAAGGACGCTTCGTGGTTTTCAAACCAATGCCTCGCAGTTCCTTCAAGCGCGAAGTAGAGATTGTGGAGGCATTGTTCAGTCGTCCATCCGTTGTGGCGGGCTACACGTTCGTAGTGTTGCAGCCAGTCTTCAACGTCCTCGTGGACGTCTCCGTGGAAAGGCGTTGGAGTCCTGGGTGCGATCGGCAGGTACACAACGGCAGAAGCGGCCGGGGTCTGCGCCTGGTTGGCCATCGTCGTCTTCGGCTTGGTAGTGGGTGGCAGAAGTCCGTGTTCCGGGGGTAGAGCTCGGATGCGGCGACTTGACCGGGTCTCGATCTGGTCTTCGTCGGGTCCTCCGGAGCTGGGGTTTGGACTTGTACTGCGGGAACTTGGAGGGCTGCGCCGTACGGACATGTGATTACCCAGCACCTCCACCAGAATGTCACGGGTGGTGACTAATAAACAAGAAATAAACAGGAATAAATAAACGTTTGATGTGGCGAACTTGTGCCAAAAATAAAGAAGGAGACAGAAGAAAGCAGAGCGTCGCGGGCGTCGAAATCGGCGTGTCAGCAGAATCGAGCGCTAGGGCGAGACTGACCCGACAAGGTCGCGGGCGGCCTCTTATCTAGAGTGCGTCGCTATCTCGAAGATTCGGCGAAAGCGGCTCGAGCGTCGCGTGATCGGGCGAGAATGAACACGCACTTTCTAGAAAACAAAAGCAGGAATAAATGATAGAAGTTACGAGCGGTACATGAATAAACGAGAACTTTCTGGAGGTCCGTGACCGAGCGTTGCTTTCTCAGCCCTGGGCGCGGCAATATATGCTGGAAATATGAGCCAAGGAATAAAAAACCAATTCTTCCGCACAATTCGGCACATTCTAAGCTAGTAAAAAGAGGAATCGTCAAATTATGTCTAAGTAACTCTCTTCAAAAATCTTGCGAGCATTCCATTTCAATAAGCTTCGATGCCCAAATTTCCAGATTAACATCCGCCGGATATCCCACGTTTAACATCGATTGCTGAGAGCATCTTGAAAACAAAAAAACATCGATTGCTGAGAGCATCTTGAAAACAAAAAATACGACATCATATATCACACCAAGAGCCATAAAAAGATCTACGAGACCTGTCGTGCTTCCATACTTCCACAGGTTCTCCCATGGAATCAAGAAAATTGCAAACAAGTTCAACATCACTGTCGTCTTTACTGCTCCCAATAAGCTTGGCAACTTGTGTAAACAAGTCAACTCACCTGATTTCCACCGAACAGTATGCTGCGCCAAAAACCATCAGAACAAGTTCGTTGAGTGTGCCGATGAAGTGGTGTACTCATTTCCCCTTTCGTGCGGGAAAGTGTACATTGGTCAGACCGGACGATGCCTTAACGATAGGCTCCGGGAACACAACAACAACAGCTCCAGAGCCAACTCAGGGCATCTAGGCATACACTGCCGGGATTGTGGGTGTGCGACGTTCACTTGCCATCCTGTACAATTTTAGGCAGGAACAGAAACCAATTAACTCGAGAAATTATCGAAGCAGAACATATCGCCAGGAACTATAACAACTGTATAAGTACACCATCTTTACACCTGACAGAAAAAGAGAAAACATTTTTAGGCATCTAGGAGATCGGTGCGCGTGAATTGGGAAATTCGGTGGTGCTAGAGGTTGAAGAAGACAAAGTTATATAAAAAGAGTTGTCAGTCAGCGCGGTTTGTTTGAATTTTGCTTTATTTTTCGTGTGTAAGGTGTGAGTGTTATTTGCTATAGTGCGCTGTGGTGTGTGTTATCATGTGCAACCAACTCGCCCAAGCTGCTACGTTAATAAAACACACACACACGTTCGTGCACGCACACACGCACGCACAGACAAAAGAACATTCATGTCGATCTTCACGAACCCAGCAAAATCCAGAGAACAATGACTGACGTCCGACGAATGTCAGACCTCAGGAAATTTCGTGGAAATCGCGTTGTGAGCCATGGAAGAGATAAAAGAAATAGGATAGAGGTAATTTTTTGAAGGAACAGAGCATAATTATTCTCGTTATGCGCTGTCGGAACTTTATTTTTCTTTTTGGAGAGTGCTTCTTTAGAAACGAAAGAATGAAGAAAGAAATGCTCTATGATGTACGTAATTGGACCGAGCTCAATTAATTGTACTACTATCGATTTTTCTTTACCAATAGCTTGGAGGATAGTACAGGTCCCCCCCCCCCCCCCCCTTTTCCCGTCGTTTTTTTTTTTTCCTTCACTGTACGTTAGCGTTTTTTTTTTTCTCAGACAAATGAAGAAAACTAAAAAGGCATCAAGCAAGAAACCTACAAGCATATATACGTTAATCTTATAAAGTCGAGTTTCCGTCAATTCAATTGCACAAGACATTATACATTGAAAGATTAAGGAGATCGCGACAACTTAACAATTTAAAAATTTCTGGAAGGATATGGTGACCGCGGCGGCATTCAGTGTACCATTCATTTCCCATATACTCCGTAACAGAATAATGATAATTAAATGCATAATATTTATCATGTGCGTACATTTAAACAGATTACTAAAAAGAATGCTCACTCTGATCTGATGCCTTGACATCTCAAAGTAACTAAAATACAAAACCGAAACGACCGATTAATTTCCCCCCTTGCAAATGGACTGTGGCGACAATCAAGGCGTGGCTGCATCCGTGTTTGAATTTAGCGGACTTGGCGCAGCCGTAGATTTAACAACAACATTGTGACGTCATGTAAATGATGCGATATTACATCAGAGGCACCAAGACGTCAGGGTAACGACACTGTAATCCCCCGCTAAATTGAGTGGAGAAATTTAACCGCTGTGATCCCCCGCTAAATTTAGTGGAGAAATTTAACCGCCAAATTTAGCAGCTAATTTTCCCCGCTACATGATGGCGAAGAAGTGTTCCCGCTAAACACCCCCCCCCCCCCCCAAAGATTCTGACGTCATGTCACACTTCGACGTCACGGTGTAACGAGACAGTGATTCCCCATCTAAGTTTAGCGAATACATGTTCCCGTAAAATATTGCGAATAATATGTTTTCCCACTGCGTTTAACACTTTATGACCTGAGTGCACATACGGGTCCCGCTGCGAAATCTTGCCAATAACCGCTGTTATTGTAAAAGAAAAACAATGTTGCCGGCGCGCTCAGTTAATCGATACCTATACTTGGCTTTCTTATGTATAGTCCGTGACGTCACAACCGTTAATATCCACGTGTCGTGTTCTAACAATCATCGAATGACTTCACTTTGAAGCATTTACGCGTTGGACGCGTGCGTTGCCGTCGGTCCAGCAAAAAAATAACGGTGCCCCTCGTCTCTCGATAATAGGGAAAAAAAAAAAGAACTAAAATGAACACGAAATTATCCCCGAGATAACGGCACTAGGATGCTCCGTTATCGCTCGCGTAATTATGCGAGGGGGGAAGGGGCGACCCGGCGAATCCGCCGTCGCCGTCGTTGCAATATTAACAACGGAATGTTTAAGAGCTTTCGCGTGTTACCGCCCCTTCCTTGGAGAACCCCACGTTGGGCGCCACTCTGGGGTGGCTCCAGATATTCTTTCATATTCTGAACACAGGTCTTTATTTTGTTTCTTGTATGGTTTAGTTTTGGTGTGCACATGTGTGCATGTGTCTGCGTGTGCATGAGCATTCGCTCGTGTGTTTGTGCGTGTATGTGTAGGCGTGTGCGTTTGTCTCTACATGTGGCATCTGTATGTTTACGTGTGCGTGTGTGTGCATGTGTGTTGGTGCCTACATTCATGCGTTTCTGTCTGCGGCTGTTTATGTGCATGTGTGTGCGTCTACGTGCTTGTGCTGCCCGCATGTGTGTATATGTGGGTCCGCATGTGCGTGTTTGTGTCCGCGTGTGCGTATGTGTGTTCGTGTTCGCGTGTGTTTATCTGTGTTCGCGTGCTTGGGGGTATCTGTGCGTTTCCGTGTTTTTGCTTGTGTCTGTGTGTGTGTGTGTTTGTGTCCGCGCGCGTGTGTGTCTGTACGTATTTTGGCGTTTGTGTGTGCGCGTGCGGACTGAACACGACTGTATTATTGAACGACGTGGCTCGTGCGTCGGTTAATGACGTCCATTTTTGATGGTTCCCTCGATCGCGATAAGCAACGAAAGGTTCCACCCTATTCATTTGGACGACCGGTTAATGAACAGGGTTTTTTGCCTGCCGGCTTCGATTGGACGTTCCGATAAGCGGAGCCGTCCAATAGGAAGCCTGAAGAACATCGAGCTGTTTATTCGCCCAATGCAAGGATACTGTCAATTGGTCTTTGCACTTTGCGCTATTGCCTAGTCGCTTTTATTAGGGCTGAACCGTATAGCGGAGGGGTAGCATTTGGTATTTTATGGACACGAAATGTTACTCAGCAAATAGCTAGTCATCCACTAGTATTAGATAAACAATGGCCCTTTAGTGCGGTGCACTTAAGCTCATACAAGTCCAACTTCTGTGCATAAGTAGAAGCAATAACGGATTTTCTTAAGATTGTTGGGTTATTTATTTTCCATCCCAGCACTCATTCTTGTTTGTCGTAGCCTTTCAATGTTCGTACCTTTTCATCGGGACTATACTTGTGTTGGTCCTAGGAATCACGTGTAAACAAGTACAGAGCTTTCCTCATTTACGCCTTCGCGTGGTGAATTAATTCACTTGTATGTGCATTCAAAATATTTTGTTATAAAAAAAATAGCACAGACGAATTTACAAAGCAGACAAACTGAAACTCTCGCAGGCAAAGTTACAAATGCCATCACTCAAATTCCCACAGACAAGCTTACAAATACACTGACTCAAATCCTCGCAGACAAGCTTAAAAATGCATTACCCAAAGCCGCACAAATAAACCTAAAAATACAACTCAAACTCTCCCAGGTACACTTACAAATATACATCCACCCAGCCTCGCACATACTAAGTTATAAATACGCAAGCTAACATGCGCACGTAAAGACTTTCAAATACAGAAACTAAAAAGCGAACAAACTTTCACAAGAATAAACTCAAAGACGCAAATGTACAAAATCGTGCACGCGGGCGCATAACACACAAACATACGAAATCGTGCAGGCGCGCGCACATCCGTACAGTGAAACACACGTGAAAATCCGGTGGCCAAATTGGTATGACAATTATCTTTTCTTCAATTGTCGTCTTGCGTTGGACATGCAAACTCTGTCAAAGAGCAAATGAACAGACGCAGAGCAAAGAAAATCATTAAACTTCGGAGCCCGAGGCTACATTCAACGTGCACAGACCGTACAAATTGTTTAACATCAAACAGGGAGCGCTCGAAGCATCGCAATTAGAGTTGCACTTAAAAGAAGAAATAAAACAAAGGAGTCCCTTTTCTATTTTTTATAATCGGGTTTCAATTTGGGGAAGCAAGAACCAATTGGGGAAAAAGCAGGTTCAATCGCGTGAGTCAAACAAGCATATAGCCATATAAATTGAGATAGAGAGAGAGAGAGAGAGAAAGAGAGAAGAGGGTAGAAGGAAAAGAGAGTCGAAATAGGGAACTAGGGATAAGATATTTAGGGAGCAAATGTGGCGAGAGGGAAAAAGGTTGGTAGTGATTACATTTAAAGGGAAGCAGGTTGTGGGTTCGCATGCCAAGCATGCCAAAAAAAAAAGCATCTAGAGAATAGCGAACAAGAAAAAGAGTTAAGACGAATGTCGGAATGAACCTAAGGAACGAAAGTTAGGGAAGACATCACAGGGAGAAGGTAAAAATAAAATGAAAGTGAGCGAACATTTGAGGCAATATGAAAATAGGAATCTAGGGATCAGAAATGTAGGGAGAAAAGGGTGATCAGGAAGAGAGAGGGGACCTGATTGCATACAGAATTAGGTGGTACGTTGGCATACTAAACAAACAATTTGCATTGAAGAAAGGCAGGCTTGAGAAAAGGTTAAGGAAGAGGCAGAAAGAAAACCAGAAACTGAAAGGTGGGTAAGTCAAAGATGGGTGGACGTCACCCAAAGAAAATAAAGGGAAAATAAAAAAAAAATTCGGAAACATATAAGGCAAAGCGGAAAAAAAAAAAAAAAAAAAATCTCGAAATCAAAAATGCAGGGCAAAAAGGTAGAGTAAAAGAAAAGCTTTGATTACAAAAAATAGAAACAAAAGTCGGGTGGTTGGCATTCCAAACCAACGATTGCATCTTAGAAATGTAGGGTAGAAAATGAGGACACGGAAAGAGAAACTAGGGATCAAACGTTAGGGAAGACGAGGGAAGGGTGAGCTGCACAGGGAAAAATACAAATAGAATGAGAGGGAAAGAAAGAGAGAAAGAAAAAAAGCAAGAGCAAATGGAGGACCCCACGAAAAATCGGGAAGAGGATTCCTTCCCAAATTACCTGGCATCGTAATTACGATTTTTAATTAGGAAAAATGAACGCTCCTGCCGAGACCACCTCTTTTTCCCTGTCCTTTCCCTCTCTTTCTTTCTTTCCATCTATATATCTCTTCGCCTGTGCTGTCTCACCCTCGCAGAGAATTGAAAAATTGAGAGAGTATAATAACCAATGCCCCCAACGAAAACAAGTGGGGAGGACGCGCAAATGGTACTGGGATTGAAGTGCGGCACCGTATACAAACTAAGCGCAAACAGCAACAGGGGAAAAAGAAGAGCGTCTGGCGCTTCCCAGTGGGAAAATGAACTCCCTAAAAGGGGCCGCGGGGATAATCTCGACTTAGAATGGCGAGCTAGCTTGTGCTCGCTGGAAGCGACACGGGGCGCGAGTCATTCTCGATCACATAATTTTCCTCATTCATACGTTTTCTTTTTTTTTTTCGTTTATTTTTTTTTTTTCGTGTGCTTTGCAAATAACATGGGAATGTTATACATAAAACTGCTGCAACTTTCTAGTGAAGGAGAAAGAGGTAAAAGTAAGTAATGAATATTAAAAAAAAAAAAAAAACTTGTCTCTAGCACGAGTATTTTCTTGTTTTAATTATAGCAAGCTTTGCAGTTGTACCATTTTCGTTCAGTGATGTTTTTGTTTTTTTCTATCTCTTTTTTTTTTCGTTCCAAAGGAAAATTTGTTAAATTTACATTTTCGTTGAAAAGAGACGTAAAATAAGAACTTCAGGAAAACAAGACTTTATTCGACACGCTTCCTCCAAATCAGCACTTCTTGACGAACATAACAATTGATCGATTAATCTACTTAATCGATGAATGCTTTAACCGCGATCAAGTAAACTTCTAATGAACCAAAAACAAAAAGAGAGAGTAAATATTACATGCTTTTGCCACGCAGACGTGGACAAGTACAACTGTGAAGGGCAAACTTTTAGTGAAATTTTAACCCAAAGTAAACTTTGGGGGCGAGATTTGTAACGTTTAGCGTAGCAGAGACAATTGTGAGCAATCAAAGGAGATCGCTCTTACCGGAGATTATCAACGAACCTCTTTGCTTCACGCAGCTGAGGTAATTAATCTGTGAGTGTGCCTTTGAACTGTTCCAACGAATGAGAAATGTTCCAATTCAGCCATCTAGGGCGCCTACCAATTATTCGCGATATTTGCTTTTGTAGTCAAACAGAGAGGGAAAATGCACACTTTTTTCCCCATAAAATGCATTACCGAAAGTCGATTTCAGGCTGGCTGCCATCTGCTTCAATTCGAAACCGCACACTGGCGCCGGCAGGGCCCCTAGCGTGCAGTATGATAACTATGTTCTCTGACAAGCTGAGAACAATAGGGAGGAGCTTCCCTTGTCTACCCCCCAGCGCGAGTCTCCCTTCGAAAAGCGCGCGCTGAAGGCCGGGCGTTCGAAACGCACGCCATGCCGTTCTCACTCTGCCAGTGACTATATAGTGACTTCGTTGAGCGTATTTTACTATAGCCATTTCGTAAAGAGAAGAAACAACAATAAAAATGTTTTAAAGCGAGCCACTACGTGACTCTTCTCGTCCTGAGTGATGCTATGCAGAGAAGCGATAACATACCCGCTATGAACCGCTTTTGTGAAATTAGCGACTGCACCGAATGATTATTACGTTTTTTTATTGTTTTTTTACTAAGGGATAAAGTCTAGTGACGTCGAAACACTGTTTAGTATTTATAAGACTTCCAAATAAAGATTAGCATCCTAGGAACCTTACTAAATGCGGAGGTGGTCACTGGCTAAATGAATACCTTTCATATGTAGGGTATGTAAGGCGTTCAAGACCTCAGGTTAGCGGTTAGGGGAGGTAGTGGCCGAGTGGGCTAACGCGTCTCAGCTCGGTGAGTGGAGCGAAAACTTGCGCTGGGAACCTCCTGGGCTCGATTCCCTACCGCCCCCCGCCCGTTTCGATCTGGATGAGTTTCGTACCGGCACGCGTTCGTGTAATCACTACTGCGTGATGCAGGTTAAACAGTCCCAGGTTAGCGGTTGTACTGCACTGGCTAAATTTCTCATCTGCAGCTAAGAGACCGATTACCCGTCGTGGCGTATCTCCATCAAGGCTGTATAAACATACAGAGCAAACCAGTTTTTTAGGTTAGCGGTTGCACTGGCTAAATTCCTCATCTACGGCTAAGAGAAAAGTCACAGGTTGGAGCGTACTAGCATCAGGGATGTCAAACATACAAAGAACACAATTTAGAGAGGAGGTTAATTGAACTTTTTCGTGAATGCTTCATGCTGTTTGTGTTTCTTTCCATCACGTTATTTCGTAAAGGTGTGACCAGGAAGCAAAATAATTCGCAATTGCAAATTATTTTGAAATTCAGTTGAAACATAGTCCGCGAAACTTTTTTGCACTTAGATTGCTAAAATGTAATTGAAACACACTGACTAATATTCTGTGAGGACTCAACACAAACTCCTATGCAAAAAAAAAAAAAAAAAAAAATTTCTCAACACGGTGCATTGAGTAAATCCTGTGCAAGTACAACCGAAACTAATTTCATTATTCCGTAAGTGCAGCTACACATCGATGTTTATTTATTTAGTTATTTCAATACCGTCAGGGCCCCGGGGCATTACAGAGGGTGTGTATATACAATATTGGTTCAGTAAAAAATTCAAACAAACAAGGTAACTTGGTTATAAAAGTTAGTCCGGCATAACCTTACCAAACGTGAGTAGTTAGTGCTTTTCTAAATAAAACATTCGATGAAATAGCTACTAATGATGCGGGAAGGAGGTTCAATTCATATGATTCATAATCAAAATTGATTAGAAATAACCTGAATAGGATAAGAAGGTTGATTTATAGTAAAAGTTATATATTGCGCCGTTTATAACATATTCACCAGAGGCAAAAAAAAAAAGTTTAATTTTAGCTTTTTTTATATTATGTGTAGAAATGAACGAATTAACCAATTAAATGGTGGCGATGAATACGGCTAAAATTTTTAATCGATACCCAGCCCTTTTAATCGTTAACAAAAATCATCGAAATTATAAAACCATCGAAGCAATTTAAATTTCTACGTTATTTATGACATCATTTACTAGTATAAAGATGACCGTTAATAATTGGGGTTGTGTGTATATTTATACAGCGTGTAGTTGGTCAGCCATTTTCAAAGTTGCGACGAGCCGCTCGCTGTACATGAGCAATTTCGCCAGTGCAGTACAACCGCTAGCCTGGGGTTTTTATTCTTATATTTAGGTGCCTCCAATGTCAAATATTATAATCATCAAGAAATAAATATTAGGCAGTTAACAATATATAAAGCTTGCGCAGAGGCGCCAGCGGAATATCGGGTATTGTCATCTGAGTTATCGAAACGATCGACTCAATCTCCCTATTAATAGGGTCCTATTTTATATTCAGTTAAAACACCATGCAGACGCAAAAATCACAACTCTCTAGCACTGCAGTCGACCTCACCTTCAAAGAACCCCAAAAGACGTTCGAAATATCGAGTACATTTTTTTCCCATAATCTAAAGGACTAAACCTACGTCTCGTGTCGGCTTTAGCTTTTCCACATCGACTAGTTTGCTTCCTTTCAAACGTGTCACGAGCCAAGCGGCGAAGCCAAAGCGGAAAACATTTACCCATCTCATTACATCCCCCGCTTGTCAAACAGTA